>NC_134708.1:52642473-52689973 GCF_043290135.1 Rhipicephalus microplus
CCCCAAGGTCCCCTTCAGCAGCGACTGAGTGCCATATACAGGGGTCTCAGAACCTATCCCGACCAGTACATGTAGTATTGTTTTCTTTAACTACACATCTAAGAATGCTACAAATACCAAGGTAAATTACCAGATTGTTTTTTAGGTAAAAAAATAAAAGAAAGATTCAAGATGTCACAAGATTTTGGAAGATACATGTTTAGTAAACATTTTTTCATGAAAACAAAACATTCTTGAAAATTTCTGCTGTATTTAACAAGGCTTTAAAAAAGCAAAATGCTATTGTTACTTGATAGTTGACACGCACTCAAGGCATATGGTTGCACTCCTAAATATTAATAAATGTGTGACCCGAGATCACTAGAACTGCATCTAAGGCATCAAACATGTGCTGCTGAGAGGAAACACCTACATTATAATATAAAACCAATTGGTGCTGTAATGCTGATGCTGTAATGCTGATGCTGTAATGCTGTAAATAACAGCTACAAAGTTTATGGAGTGCAATAATACTATTGTTTTGTTGTTATTCATAAGTGGTGGTGTCACTGTGGAATAATAATGTAAAAGAATATACTGGCTGCTTATGAGCTCGGAATATCAAGATTTTTTTATCACTCCTGGAGATACCGTAAGTACAACGACTGCTGCATGTGTGATAACCTGGAAAGGCTCATAAGTGAAATAGTCTAACTGTATAGCTGTCACTCATTATGCAGAAGTTATTACTGTCAAGCCCGTACAGGTGATTGCGACTGTGCAATCATAACGTACGGTCATCATGACTGAGCAGTGATTATGAAGGGAAGAGGCCTGCTTGCTTCATCGCATCCGAACGGGATCAGCGCGTAGACCAGCATGGCTCCACAAGATCAGACTCTCCGCGACACCCTGGTGCTCGAAGGGCAAGGAAAGCGATGATATAGAACACTATTTGCTTAAATGTCGTGAGCTTAATAAGGAACGGCAAGGTTTGTTTGAGGAACTGCAACAGTTAGGCTCGCCATGTGACAACGTGACTGATATTGTGTTTCCGCGTGGTTCCTCGATCTTCATGAAACAGGTGTCGCGACTTCTCTTGAAATTTTTGATTGCTACAGATCTCGCATGTGACTGGTGATAAGGGACAATTATGTTTGGGGTATAGTGCAGCGAGATAGAGTACCGGCACAATACTGCAAGTGGAATAGCACAAAATCCACCGTCTTATGCAGGATTACGTCGCGCTATGCACGGTTTTTATTTTAAAAGCCTGCTCGTGCTGAGTTAAAAAACAAAGGACATTAGCTACAACTAGCAAAGAGAAAACCGGGTGGGGCAATTTCCTGCAAATTATGCAAGGCTAGATCCGCTGGCTACCTACAACATCCTCAACCTCAACCTCAACCTCAGTGATTATGACTGTCATGCTCGTGCAGATCTACACATGGATCTAAAGCAATCTAGCGCTAGGTGAAAAGTCGTCAAGTAACAAATACAGCGGGAGAGTGGGTATACCGAAATTCTTAGACCGATGAAAAATGCTGCATGTATAAAAGCAAACACCACATCACGACACGAAACCAAGGCCAAACTACCATTCATAATTGAAATGTTTTGCTAAGACAGTCTTCACAGTGAGCATCCATCGTAAGCTAACCCGCCTTGCGATTCCCGAAGAAAGATTGTTTCGTTCACTCCAGATATCGCGGATGTCCGGGATCGTAAGAAGCCGTCAGGTTCAAAGAACGTCGGTCGACTTGGCACCAGGCCGGGTGGCGAAACGCGTTTAAAAAGTGTGTCACTTCAAAGGCTCTTACACAAATACCAGTAACACTGTAGAAAAAGCGGCATGCCAAAGCCACCGCACTCTTCTCATTAAACGCAGACTTCCTAGTGCTTCTCTATGTATAGAACACTGAATCATCCCCTTCTGTATAAGTAAGTATACAGAGAAAGTGGGGAAAAAAAAAAAACTCCCATGGACAGCTCAAAGGTACAAAGTCATTCGCATCCGCTGGGTGTCCTTCGCTTTACACACGACGCTTTATTACCATAAAACATCGATCTCTCTCCTCTCCCCCTTTACATATGAATGAAGCTTCAGGAAGCGTTGGCAGATTCCACTTACGCGTGATGACTAACAGTCGGCGCAGTCAAGAAGAGAAATCTACATCTTTTGAAAGATCTTGAGCAAACTTGACGCCAGAAAGAAGGGCAACTACTGAAATCATACTATCGTATGTCACTACGTCACTAATGCCTCATCCGAATTCAATGACTGGCCACATGTTAGCCTCGTAGGCATTTTACAGTGGTGTTTACCCAAAGTTGTCCCTTATAAGCGCAGAAACAATTACACCGCACGTTTTCTGCTCATGCACAGTTCTATAATTGTACACGTTAGCAAGCCTGTACATGTGTCTGTTGCGTGCCTGCTTTACAAAGCATACGTACGTACATTCGTAACGGAGTCGGGAACAAGCCATACAAGCGGTAGTATCAAAGACAAGCCAAATGGAGGATACTGTGGCCCCTGTTGTAGTGATGAATAAACTGTGGCTGAATTGTATTCCCAACACGTTTTTTTTTTTTCATATCAGAGCTCCCATTACAGCCTGCAACTATGGAGCTCTGCGATTTGATTAAATTATTACTGGAACACACGTTACATGCGAATAAGTTACCTGCTTGCCAGACCCGGAAATGGAAACCGCTACTAAACACTGTGCTGTGAAATTTAAGTGACAAGCAATATTAGGCACCCGTTGCTCCTCTAAATAAAATCTTTACAAAAGCCATTGTGTTCAGAAATGGGTTCCGTGACTATGGCTTGCAGATCAACGGTAAATTGCAAAGTTGCTGAACGCACTCGTGGTATTTGTGGCTTGTACATTGGTTAAGGACCCATAAACGTTTCACGCATAGTAAAGTTGATTTCCGCGAAGAAACAACATCACTGCAAAATTCCAGGCTAGCTGTATTACCTTACGGCGTTTTTCTGGTAATCTCTGCTTCTCTCTGCGTAATGTAAGCGCTTCACCGTAATTTCTGACCATGATATCTGCGTCTTTTCTACTTTTTTTTGCTTGACGACTATTTATGGCGGTAATATCTGCTTTCACGGTAATTTCTTGCAGCAATTTTTGAGTTTATCTGCGTAATCTCTGCATCCAATGGTAATTGCTTACAGTAATATCTGAATTTCCCTGCGTAATCTCTGAGTTTGATGGTAATTTCTGCCGTTCATTTCTGCGTCTCTTTAGGTAATCTCTGCATCAGACAGTCTCTTTTGACGGTAATATCTGCCTTTGGCGGCAGTCTCTGACGAAAAATCTCTGCGTAATATCTGCGCTTGACGGTAATTTTTGGCGTAAATCTCTGTGTTGGATGGTAATTATTTTCTGCATTTATATATGTATACATCACTTTGATATTCCACTGAACGCTTTTTATTCGCAAACAAAATTTTCATTGCAGCATACCTCACTGGAGGCATTACCAGTTAATTAAAATAGTAAATTACAGCAGTTCATTTGAAATGAATGCTATCAGACAATAAAAATCGAAAGCTTAAGGCACCCATTAATGCAGGTATCTAATTATCTGACGGGAATAAATAATACCAAAAGCTTTATTGCCTTCAAAACGTCCAGCTTTGGGGCGAAAGCCGACTGCCGGCTATAAAGATGCGTATTCAACGTACAGGTTCCCTCCAATCTTCTCGGTGGGCGTCCAGAGTCAAGCCTCAAGAGTGAAATACTTTTCAGCCTCTTCAAGACCATTATAGTAGTAGCACCTTATCAGTTGTATACGCTTTCCACTGATTTTGTAATTCGTACGAATACACAATTACAAAACCTAAGCTCCACCGTATAGGTTCTCACCGCGATCGCTGAAGAAAAAGAAAGTGTTGGCTCTTTCATTGTTGAAACACCATAGGAACCACGGATAACAATAGGAGTTTTACAAAGCTTCGCTATACTTTGTGAAAAAAGTGAGTTCCGGCTATTCTTTTTTTTTTCAGCTCCTTGCGCTAAATCTTTCTTTTACTTTGTACGACATAAGCGGTATTAGGAAACAATGGAGCGCGGCCCTCAAATTGAAGCTTCATCTGACCAAATGATCTGAACGGATGGCCCGAACCGATGGGGCTTCTTAACAGGGGAACCACCCTGCCGCATAAACTCCGTTTTTAACCCTCATATTCTCTGCGAACACTGTGGTAAGAGCCTGTTCATCCGGTTTCCATTCAAAGCTTTTTTCTGCTGTATACTATAGTACTACATTTCAAATTATTACGATAGCAATTTTATTTGTGTGTGCTTAACATGCTTCTACGATTGAAGACGAAATCTTCCGTCGGTCCTGATGGCATTCCCAACTCCTTCCTCCGGCGTTACGCTGAACCACTAAGCAAATTTCTCGTCGCAATCTTTCAGGTCTCTCTAGAATCCGCGATACTTCCACCCGACTGGAAAATTGCACACATTGTACCAATTTTAAAAAAGGGCGACCCATCTTCAGTGTTAAAAAAACCGTCCGATTTCTATTTTATCATCTTCTTGCAGAATGATTGAGCATATTGTTTGGGATTACATTAGTAACTTCTTAAATGAACATGAAATTCTAACTCCTTTTCAACATGGCTTTAGGAAGGGTCTTTCGACAATCACCCAATTAAGTACGGTCATACATTCTTTCGCTTCTGTTCTTGACAGAGGTGGACAAATGCACGTTATCTTTCTAGATTTTCAAAAAGCTTTTGATGTAGTTCCTCATGACAAATTAATCTGCAAATTACAGTTCCTTGGTTTTCCTGGCTTCATCCTATTATGGTTATCTGCTTATTTAATGCATCGGAAACAGTGTGTTATCATCGACAGACAACAATCTGACTCTTTCCCGGTAACCTCAGGGTCCCTCATGGAAGTGTACAATTGGCCCACTACTATTCCTTATTTATTGAAACGACATAACAGGTGTCATACAAGCCCCAGTAAATATTCGTCTTTTTGCAAACGACTGCGTTATTTTTAACGAAATCAATAGTGTTGAAGACCAATTTTTTCTTAGTGCAGCCTTAAACGGTATTTTTAAGTGGAGCAATAAATGGGGCATTAAGCTGAATTCTTCTTAGTCTATGCTCCTGCATATAACTAAAAAAACAGTACCCCTGATGTTTTCATGCTCCATTGGCCAAGACCCATTGATTGAAGTTAAGGAGTACAAATATCTTGGAGTTACCATTACTAACAACCTCAACTGGAGCACCCATATTTCTAACACCGCCTCTTCTGCTTTCAGAAAATTATGTCTACTTCGACACAAGCTTAAACATGCATCCCAGGACGTGAAAACTTTAGCCTATACAACTTTTTTCAGACCAAAGTTAGAATACGCCTCCATTATTTGGGATCCTTTTACCAAAACCAATAATAATTGTCTTGAAAGAATACAGAGAAAATCCATGCATGCGATTCATTTTTTCTAAATACAGCCGTGAGGATTCTGTAACGAATCTTATACGTTCTAACGGTTTTCACACACTTCAAATGAGGCGCGAAATATCCCGACTGAAGTTCCTCCATTCTTTGTTAAATCGTAATTTTTTTATAGATCCCAGTCTTTACATAACCCTTTCTGAGACTAGAAAAACCCGTCATTCCCATCCCCTCACACTCTCTTCTTATGCTGCCAGATCTAAACTCTAAATATTCTTTCTTTCCTCGCACCATAGAGGAATGGAACCGACTACCTATTGATCATCTGGAATCGACAGAATCAATACAGAATTACTTCTTCACTATTTCCTAACTATACTTTATTTAGAGTTGTTTTAATCGTTACGTGACTTGTTTGTGATATTCAATTGTGCTTTGTAGATGTATTTATGTTGTACCCTGCCCCTCCTGCATGGGCCACATGGCCTGCAGTATTTTGTAAGTAAAAATAAATAAATAAATAAATAAATAAATAAATAAATAAATATGGACACTCTCAGCTGGATTTCACCGTCGGTGTCGGCGTTGACGTTGGCATCGATGTCATGCACAGTATGTGTATACATATCTATGTATTTGAAAATGAAAGAAAGAAAAAATCCCAGAAAAAGACTCCGGCACACAGAGTCAACGTTGGAAATCCGCGTCGTGAATGCGACGCGTTAACCGCTGAGCCACCGAAAGTTACTTCCTTCAACGTTCAAATGGCAAGCTATTCATATCTACCACTTACCACTGTTGGCGGTAATATCGGGGGGAGGGGGACTATCGTGTTTTCAGCATTATCAGCAAGATGGCGCAGTGAGCGCGCGGCAGCTCTCATCTCTCACTTTGACCCGCGTAGAGAATAAAGGGGTGTACGCTCGATCACGCGCCCTTATCTTGCAGTGGGGAGAACCGTAACTCTTGGCTAGCCCGGGTTTCGTCGGAACGATTCTGTTGCAGTTATCGGGCGCACAAAGGTCTCTGAAATTGTTGCATAGCTTCCGTTTGCGAAAAGTTTCAGACAGAGCGATGTAACAACTAAAAAGCTTATTCTCGTTAATCTGTACCTGTGAGTACGTTTCGTGCGTCCTTTGTGCGCGAGAAACGCGGGGCACGTTTCGCTCTGCTTGCCATTCTGCGCGTGACCATCCAATTTGTTGCTATCGCGTTCGTTGTATCGCCTTTGCGGCAAAGATGCGACTTTTTTGAAAATTATATTTAGGTATACTGCAGTTTTCTCAGTAAAGTGTCTGCTATCTATCTATCTATCTATCTATCTATCTATCTATCTATCTATCTATCTATCTATCTATCCATCCATCTATCTATCTATCTATCTATCTAGCTATCTGCCCCGCCGCGGTGGTCTAGTGGCTAAGGTACTCGGCTGCTGACCCGCAGGTCGCGGGTTCGAATCCCGGCTGCGGCGGCTGCATTTCCGATGGAGGCGGAAATGTTGTAGGCCCGTGTGCTCAGATTTGGGTGCACGTTAAAGAACCCCAGGTGGTCGAAATTTCCGGAGCCCTCCAGTACGGCGTCTCTCATAATCAAATGGTGGTTTTGGGACGTTAAACCCCACAAATCAATCAATCAATCAATCAATCAATCTATCTATCTATCTATCTATCTATCTATCTATCTATCTATCTATCTATCTATCTATCTATCTATCTATCCTAATCTTCGTATTGCATGCATCTCCCCACTTGTCTGTCGCTTCGAACGTAGCAGCGCTCACACAACAAAAAAACCAAAAATAGAGGGGAAAGAAAACGGAACGTGCGCACAACAACGGGACCGTCAACGAATACAAAACAACACCCTGTCCGTTCTCCGTTCCGCCTCGCATACAAAAGAGCTGTTCGAGCAGCTGGCATAAAGTACAGCGCGCCGAGAAGCCGTGCGACACACGGTAGTGCGACAAGTTCAGACATGACCGCGACCGTATGCGACACGCGTGTTATGCGCGCAGCTGACTGCAACTCACCGCTGTCAACACAACGGGACACTAGCTGTTCAGCGAGTGAATGCCAAAAAGAGAAAAAAAAAAGCACCACTTCGCGAGTCATCGCTTTGCCTTGTAAATAAGCAGCCGGCGCACGTTTTTCAGCTCCTCGCAACTCTTATAGTAAACGCAGGGGCCGTCTTTATTGCGCCGACAGGAGGAGTTAATGTGCCCACGCGTTTCCGCTTACATGCTAATCGAGCGTTTTACGCCTCCCACGTGGGCCATTTGCGTTCCACAAGACCGCGCTTAGAATTTCATTTTTGCATCGCTATAGCCGTTAAAGAAAAACAAAACGACGTAATTTTGGTTTCACGGTGGGATAGGTAGAATTAAAAAAAAAGAAGTCAGGAGTCGTGTGCGCGACCTGTTTTCTAGAATACCATGATCGTATTGTATTCCAGCGCATAGGCTTATAAGTTTCACCACACGGCACTCTGCAAACAGGAACATTTCGAGGCTATACGACGCTTAGCATAAGGAAAGGCTGCGCGGAATGCAAATATTGCGCGTTCATAAGAAGGACTGTCCGCGTGCTCTTTTTTTTTTACACACCTTTGTTGTCCGATATGCCCATTTGTCATAGTGACATGCATGTATGACGTGTTTCTGTTTTGATCTTCATTAGGTAAATAAAAAAAAATACCAGTTTGCCTATTCGATTATGACTTGTAAAGCGGATAGAATTCTCATCATTTTTTTACCCAACATGTAATCTTAATCATCGTTTGCCCTCAATGACAAAAAAAAAAAACAGGTATGTGATAAGAATGCCGAAATTGTGCACAAATTATATAAAGAGTACGTAAATACAGGAAAAATTTTTGACAGGGTTGTCACAACCAACGTTCTGACAAGTCTACGTGTCTTTGTCAAGGTAGAAACTGGCCAACACCAAACCATGCGATAACAGCAGCAGAATCAGTAAGGCAACAGCGAATAAGGACTACGTCTTACAGCCAAAAAAGCATTCGTCAGCTGTCTGACTCTCTGGAGTGCACGTGGAAGTGCGTAAATATCCTGTAGCTAGCACAGCAGTGATAGGAGCGGTCGGGCCCGGGTTGATACTGTTTCCAAGCGCCACTAAAGAAAAGCACTAATTGCGATAACGAGTTATCGTCAGACAGCTCGAATAACATCGCTGCTGCTTTTTTTATCTATAGTTCTCCCTCACACATAACGCGGCTGCCAAGTTGGCTGCTGGGACACCAAGAGGGCAGCTGTACGACGGCTTTCGTTTACTTTTTTTTTTTTTGCGGCAGCGTTCTGAATGGGAACCTCACGCGAAATAAACACATAGCTAGTGAACGTGTCGGATGAACTCACGGTTTAAGCGAAACAGCCTGTCCCTCATGGTGTCATTAAAGAGCACCAGCATGCAGTAACTTAGATTGGACACACGTAATCTTTTCGGGTGTTTTTATGCAGCAGTGACACATATCACCTACATTTACGGTAGTATTAAAGTGACTAAAGCTTATTAGCGTAACAGCCCTCCAGACTTCATTGAATCAATTAGGAAATAGTTCCTCTTTTGCAGACATTAGGGGGCATTCAAAAACGTGTTGCTCTATTTTTGGTTGGTGACAACTTTATTGGTGGTCCGGCAGAGATTTCGCCGACCGCGCCTCAGGTCTCTCACGCATATACCTTTATAGACCTAAATTATTTATTTGCACTTTTGTGCCTGCAAAAAAAATTACAAACAACTATCCATGCATATAACTTGTTCATTGGGGTTTTGTTGACCTCCAAACAACACTTGTGCTAATTGCACATGTAAGCCCAAGAAGCGGAGAGATGCGATAAGCGAACAACGAAGATGTGCTTAGATGACTCTGAAATTGTGCCGCGTTTTCTCAGAGGATGTGACTGACTGTGCATTTCTGCGCAGACACCAGTGGCAATCCACGGGGCACCAAAGTTGGACAACTTGCACTTTGTGAGTCGGGTCCTGCAGGCATGCTTTAATATTTTTCCGCTGGCTTGTGACAACACTCCGGCTCTCTTGGATTCAGTAACAAAGAGGACTAGGACCTTAGATATAAAAAAATCACGTAACAAGCGGCGTTCTGTTCCTTTGCCCATACTTTCGATTACCACTGTTATCATCGTCGCACAGATAGTTAAGTTGTGCCCGCTAAGCTAGCCTGCGCATACATACGTTGCTTATTGACCTCAGACACACACACAAAAAATTGTGAACACACGTGCTTCACCACAATCGCGGCTTCAATAGATAGGTTTCAAGATGTTAAACACCTTTACAAACTATCGGCGCTAGTGAAACCAGGGACGACCAGAAGGAGCCAGCAAGCCACGTTGCACTCAGGAGACATTGGCACACCTCATGTAGAAAAGAAAATGGAGTCACGTGGACAGGGAGGGGGGCGAAGTTCTAGGAATCGTCAACGTCACTGCGTCAAACGTGCGGGAAAAAGCACCTTAAACAGTGCCGATTCAGCCACGCAGGTCAGTTCTCTCGCCTCGCAGCGGGAGACAGCTCATCGCTTAAACCGCTGACCGCCCGCAAAGACGGCTCGCGTGAGTAAAAACAACACACAAATGAAATTCGCACCGAAACGCCAAACATAAAAAAAAAGTGAAACGGAATATCTAAGGCAAGCGAAAGGACTCGCACGCGTGCCTGTGCGCAGTCGCGGAGTCTCGAAAAACACTTTCTCGCACCACGGAGCATCCGTACGGGACGTCCGGCAACGGAAGGTTCGACGTGGCGAACTTCGGCTGGCCTTGCCTAACGGGAGATAGCGAAGGCAGTGGTCACCAAAAGGACCGGCACCGAGGCAACCTGAACGCGTACGTGGGAAAAACGAAGACGGAACGGCCGCAGAGCCGCTCGCCCCTAACTCGCCCGCAGCGGCGTCAGCGTGTACCAGAAGAGGCAGACGATCGGAGTGTCCGGAAAAATACCGTTGACGATTAGGCGCCAGCGGAAAGAGGTTTCGGGCGGGCGCCGATCGCCCCGATGCTGTTCTCGTTTACAACTCGACGCCCCCCGACATCAAGGTCAGTGCGAAGACGAGGCAACCGCAATCGTTCCTCTTTTATTTGGTGAACGGCAGCCAAGGAGTTCCGTTTCTCCTTCGTAGAGAAGAGGTTCCGTTTCTTTTTTTTTTAATTTTTTGCTTTACATATCCAATAATATTTGTCGAAGCGGTCGAACGGCTTTTGTGCTCCGTAATCGCAGAGTAGCTGTACCTTGTGTCGTCGACGCCAAGAAACCTTTGATCTCCAGTATCTGAGGGTGTTTCCCTCTCCATCGTCGTTTTACTTTCAATAACCTTTTTCACCGAGACCGGCCCAAGCGGCTGCCACTGACTACTTCTATGGAGACCAGGTAAGAAAGGCCGAAGAGAGGACGCAACGAATATCTTACAAACAACGCCCGAAGACAGGGCGTTTTTGCCGACGGACGGTGTGCGCGTGCGTTACATCACGTTGACAGAAGTGTGTAGCTGCAAGGTTGAATTTTTTTTTCTTTTTTTCGTGCGCTTGCTGGAATTGTGATACTTCGAAGGACGTGCACCCTGACCAACGTGCAACTTGTCGAAGACTGCAGGAAGACCCTGGAGAAATCGAGTTGAACTTGGATGCGACATTTCAACGAACGGCAGCGGAGAGAAGGCAACGAATAGCCGAAGGGGATTTATGTGATTACAAATTTGGAACGTCAGCCGTGAACGAGGCAGTCACGTTCAAGATAACTTTTCTTCTGAAGCTGGTGATAACGGCAGCCTTTTTACATCATCGAGCTTTTTTTGTACTCGTACCGCAAGCCTCCGAAAACGTCGGAAGTCCGTTAAAGCAGGTAAGGACGAAACGTATTTGTTTTTATTTTTTGCGTACAAGTGTGTTTTTGGCAGGAGCGGAATGACGCGACATATCAACAGGGATAAGCGTCTGATGGAAGTAGTTCGGCTCAAGGTCACTGAACAGAAACAGTAAATTATTTCATACTGATAACTCTAGTGCCTCTGATTTTGGCACCATCGTTTTCTTATTAGATGTATAAAACAGTGTCAAAACTGTCATTATTACATTTCCCGCCGAAATCTACCATGATAACGCTATGGGCATCAACGCCTTTTTCAGTCACTTTAGCTGAACAAAATCATTTCAAAGTAAGTCTCTAGCTCTTTCAGAAATTATTGCACTCTTTTTTTGCCAACGAGATACTACGTATGCTTTCGTGGATGCCGTCTAAATCTACGACGTAACGGTGCCTGGTACGAGAACGTCAGAATGACGTCACCAACCACATTTTTTTCTTTTTTTTCTGACGTTTTCTGGCTTCCCAAGCGTCTTCCCGCCGAAGTCGTCGTGTCCTTGGCATCGCGAAAGAGCAGTATAATAATACGAGAAGAATCGTGTTTCGCTCTAGAGTCCCTTCAATTTAGGATTCGTTGAGAGAGATAAAGAGAACTCCTTACCGAAAGGCAGGGAATTCCGCCGGTATGCAAAAATCACTGACTTGCTACTCTAGAGGGGGAAAGGCATGGGGGATTTAAAAGTACGGATAGGGAGAGAGAAAAAAGGACGATGTTAAGATGGAAGATAAAATAAAAAGTAAAAGAAAGAAGGGTCACTTATTTGAACATTGAATGAGGACACGCGTTAATAGTTTTCCGTGGTGTCGAGCTAGAGTTTGTAGAGCTGGCGCGGCACTTATGCAATCGGAAACTGCCATGCATATCCCTGCACGTGCTTGTCAGTCTCAGAGACAGTGTATGCCCAGATGTGCCCATCGCGATACTAGGTAAAAAAGATGAGAGCTCTGATGAAAACGATATTCAGCTGACGTTGCGTACGATTTAAACGTTCTTGATTCCACCAGCGCCGCGTGTTTTAACGATGCGCTGAGTGTTGTAGCACAGAGTAGGTTGAAATCAAAGGTCGGGTGCTATAGCTCCTGATGACAATACGTGAACACGTAGAGGATTTATTGCAATCACTCCCTTGCTCCGCGTATTGTGACAGACATCAGTTCAGCTGGTCTAAGAGGTGCTTTCCGAGCACACTAGATGTGAAGCAGTGCATTTTTGTATCTTAGAATTCTGCTGGGAGGGATTACCCTACGGTATACCGGAGAAAGTTCTCGCGGGAAGCCCACAGTTGAAAAGATTGTAGAGTAAATTATAAAAAAACATATTCGTAAACTAATAATGATTTTCACAGTCGTACGTACTGCACGCTTTTGAACACAAGGCGCTGGCTTTACGGTAAAACCAATGTTATTGTATAGGCTGAAAAATCCGTCTGTTGAAGTATGAATTGAGAGCAAGGAGAAAAAAATGGAGAAAAAAAATGTAGCGCAGTTCATGAGATCAAGGTCTGATCTATAGTACACTGTGAACGCTGTGGATACGGCAAGACAAAATAAACGGATGAGAAGAAAAATAACACTGCCAATACGAAGAAGGATGAACATCGGGGCAGAAATTAGACGCCAAAGGCTGGTATTCAAAAGAGAGAGAGCTTTAGCACGAGTATCGTGCTGCGCCATTGGTAGATGTATCCGGAAAATGTTGTCTCAGGAAATGGCCTGTAGATTACAGGCTGTCCAGCACTCTTGTGAAAGGTGAGCATTGCCGTTTGAACTGTTTGACCAGACGCATAGGTATATAGTATGGTCGTATTGGTCAATCGCAATAATACGACAGTGAGTTGTAAGAAATAGTATGGCTATATACGTACCAGGTATTGTGTAACAAGGTATAATTTACAGCTAATTTTAATATATAGCAACACAAGACAAATGCCTCTTGTCTACGTTGTTCTTTTTCCCTTAAGTTTGTCCGGCTTAACCCACATTCGTAACAGGCACATTTAGTTGTAGGAGGTAGGGTAGCTTGCGTTCCTGCGGTAGAGGCCGGTCAGCACTTGCAGCTTATTGTGTTCAACACCCTGTAGGCTCAATCTTGTTTAAAGTGTAGATAGTGTGATTCCATTTATTTTCTGTATACAGTAGAGGAGAGCACATGTATCAGCACATTTATGTATCTATACGCAAAGCTAAGAACAATTTGTGTTTTGACACGAAGATTTTCGTAAAGAATCTGGCTAATCCAGAGTGAAATGAACGAAATTTGAAAGAGTTGTTTTTTTCTCGTTTTTCAGGTCACATTTTCTTAACGAGCCTCGCACGGATATCTCAACGGGAACACTTAACCTCTGACACTTCCTCTGTGATTTAGAATCTCGTCTACGTGTTCTACGGTATAAAAAACAAAATCTACCTATTGGTTTAAATGCAGTGCTCTAACAAGTTTTGAGCCCACAAAGGCCCCCCCAAAGACTGCTGTTTTTTCCAATCAATCGATTAGGGTATCAATCCTCAACGTACCGTTTGACGTCCAATTTTCGGTCAGCCCAAGCAAAAGGTATATCCAACTTGGGAAGCCAGGGACTCCAAAATCGGCCACCACACACACACACACACACTCCGAGTGTCAAATCAAAACTCGCGGAGAAACTGCGCGCTACGGCCAAGGAACTCCGAGGAAAATCTCGCCAGTGAGAAGCCACACACGCGAGCCAAGGACCAATCGTCGGAGCTATGTGGGCCACCACGCGAAGGTGAGTTATGTGAAAGCTTGCTTCCTTTTCCTGCTATTTCTTCTACTTTATTACTTCTCTTCAACGTAAGGTCTATACTTAAGAATCGTCTGGCTCGCCGTAAAGGAGCGCTAAATTTCCAGTCCACTCGGTGTCTTTTTGTGAACTTTTTTTTTCAAGGCAATGTTCCTAGCGTCACGCTTTCGTGACTCGCTGCAAGATGGCGCGCCCCGCTTTGTGTACGTAGGCTTCCGTTCAGAGTACGCAATCTCGTTTTTTTTGCATTAGTCTCTATGGGGTGCAAATGTACAGGGCTGTCTACTGTTAATGAGAACGCGCGAGTTCACAGCACGTGAAAGTGTTTTTCCTTGCCCGGGATCACCTAGTTACGAAATGAACGATTCGGTGCGCTGACACACTTGTGCGCATGCGTGTAGTGCACAGATATATCTTTACGTGGCGCCTATCTTTGACGAGCCCGAATTTTCGAAAACCACGCATTTATGTAGAGTGTTGCAACTGCCTATAGACTGTGTTGCATGCACGTGGTCAACCAACTTAAAGAAGAATATGCACTTTCCTCAGTCGTAGCGTTGCTTATCACTTCCAGTACTGATCTATGGTTTTTAATGCATATAGAAAAAAAACGAGTCAAAACGGCGAAGCTGCAGTTTGGCAAAGTGCTTGCTCCGTGGCTTCGCAAAAACGGCCAAGTTAATCGCTCATATTAAACACCCGCCTTACCAATAAATTGTCTATCTTGATGCTAAAACACTAAAAACAATCAACCCACATTATATTTAAAAAAATGGAAGCAGTGTTACTTGAGAAAAAAATTGCCCGCAGCTTCCCTCGGGGGAACACTGAGGAGGATGCGGACCATATAATTGGTTAACGGGGTGTTAAAGTGCGACTTACTTGGGTCGATGGCTAAATTGGTTAACGTGGTTGTGAAATGGGGTGTTAAATTGCGACTTACTTGGGTCGATGGCTAAATTGGTTAACGTGGTTGTAGGAGGGGGTGTTAAATGAGTGAACACGTACACACGTATGCGAAAGGGCGGCGCTGGTCGAAGGGACGTCGATCATTGTGTTTGTGGATTCGTTGGAATTCATTTCACCGCGACCTTGGACGTCGACACGCCGTACAAACCAACCGACGAGCGGCAACTGAGCGAGCGAGCGCCGACCTTGAGTATATATACAGCACGACGGCGGATGCACTGTCAGCTGTTGAATGTTCTCGAAGCGCGACGCCACATGCGCGTCCACTGGAGAATCAGGAGAATTGTAGATGTCGAACGCGGTGTGTGGAGGAGGAAGGGTGCACAGATGGCGGAGGAGTGAAGCGCGCGCGGTGTGTAGAGGAGGAAGGGATGCACAGATGGTGGAAGAGTGGGCGACGGCGCGACGGCGCATGCGCGCGCGTCAGCTGTCGAATGTTCGAGAAGCGGTGCGGACGGCGCACTACAAGGCGCGAGTATAAGATGCTCCGCATCTAAAAGCAACATTGAGCAAACGTAGGTAAAGAGGAAACTGCTTCAACACTCAAACTAAATACCATGAGGGCTGTTGTCGAGTTGGTAAGCGATAGATGTGATTTAATAACTCATTATTCATTTTAAATCATTACAACACGTACCAAGGTTATTTGGTCGCCTTCCACTTCATGTTGCCGAAAACGAGGTTGCATATTCGGTTACGGGCCTCTACGGCTGACGTTTGGTACCTGATTTATTTAAAGGGACACTTAAGTGAAACAATGACTTAAAAGAAACTGATAAACTGCACATTGCGAACTTTAACTCACAATTTTCACTATCATAAGTTCATTGTCAACAGAGCGAATCAAAGTTTAATTTACACAAAGTATCGCACCAGAACCTTCGTGCATGACGTCACTACTTCAAAACATATTTTGTTCGTATTTCGGCGAGGCTAGATGACATCTTCTGAAACTCGGTGTCTTGGGTCTATGGCACCCGTAGATAACAATGCGTTTACTTTTTATTGATTAGAAATTATGCAAATCTCAATAGACGCCGTCAAAACTCACGACGCTACGATGCGGAAATCTCATGGTACACCGTCTCCACTCACATTTCTTTTTCAGGTGTTGTCTCGTTTACTAAGTGTCGTCTCGTGCTAAGAGGTGTATTTTCGAGACTGTGGAACTGTGCTTTACAAATACGCAAAAAATTGCCCGCAGCTTCCCTCGGGGGAACACTGAGGAGGATGCGGAGCATATAATTGGTTAACGGGGTGTTAAAGTGCGACTTACTTGGGTCGATGGCTAAATTGGTTAACGTGGTTGTGAAATGGGGTGTTAAATTGCGACTTACTTGGGTCGATGGCTAAATTGGTTAACGTGGTTGTAGGAGGGGGTGTTAAATGAGTGAACACGTACACACGTATGCGAAAGGGCGGCGCTGGTCGAAGGGACGTCGATCATTGTGTTTGTGGATTCGTTGGAATTCATTTCACCGCGACCTTGGACGTCGACGCGCCGTACAAACCAACCGACGATCGGCAACTGAGCGAGCGAGCGCCGACCTTGAGTATATATACAGCTCGACGGCGCATGCACTGTCAGCTGTTGAATGTTCTCGAAGCGCGACGCCACATGCGCGTCCACTGGAGAATCAGGAGAATTGTAGATGTCGAACGCGGTGTGTAGAGGAGGAAGGGTGCACAGATGGTGGAGGAGTGAAGCGCGCGCGGTGTGTAGAGGAGGAAGGGATGCACAGATGGTGGAAGAGTGGGCGACGGCGCGACGGCGCATGCGCGCGCGTCAGCTGTCGAATGTTCGAGAAGCGGTGCGGACGGCGCGGACGGCGCACTACAAGGCGCGAGTATAAGATGCTTCCGCATCTAAAAAAAAATTGTTCATCTTCTTAGTGTTTCTTCAAGGAACCCACCTGTAGATATAATTTACCCAATTACGCTTGCTGTGGTTCCACACTTTATATTTTCAGTCGTCTGTGATGCACGACGACAGTATTTCCATGCCACCGATGGTCGTGAAAGATTGATTTGTGGGGTTTAACGTCCCAAAATCACCATAAGATTGTGAGAGACGCCGTAGTGGAGGGCTCCGGAAATTTCGACCACCTGGGGTTCTTTAACGTGCACCCAAATCTGGATGGTTGTGATAGAATACTCTGAAAATGGCTATACTTCACTTCGCGACAGCTCATGCGTTTTTTTAGGCCCTCGAAACACCTGCTACGACCTTTTGTTTGAAGCAGTAGCGTGGCTGTTTAAAAGGGTGGTTGTTTATGCGAGAGAGCTGCGACTTATCATACGCCCGCTATCGTGAAACCACGAAGGATGCACGCAATCTGAGTCGTTCGTCATCGAACTGCAACGGCGATAATCGAACCTGACCACGCGCATTGTATGCAGGAAAGGAGCAGCCTCACGGTTACGTCAGCCCACAACTTCCCGTTACGAGGCATGGCCTCTGAAATTTGCACCAGTGCGCCAGCACGCCATCTCCGAGGCCATAAACAAGAAAGCAACTAAATTTGTATCGATGCACGTCGAAGCAGGATTTGAGTGATACAATGGCAGAACCACTGAAATACCTGTGCAGATTGTTTCTATATCGTCCGATATGCGGTACTAACGTGCTTATTTGGGCTGGTTGGTACATGATCAACAAAGCGAGAAAGAACAGCGCGCAAGACAGGACAGACAGACGAAGCGCTGTCCGTCTCTTCACTGTCCTGTCTTACGCGCTATTTTTTTCGCTTCGTCGATATGCGTCGCTGATCTATATTTCTTTCTCAAGTATAAACAGACGGCAGATATTTTGCCACCCTTCACAGCAGCTATGGTCAAGGTTTTCCGGCTGTCATGGATGGTAAAATATTGTCACCAAGATCTGGTACGTGCTCAATACACGTGCAAGCACAAAATAAAATGTTTAACAAAATAAGTTGAAATGTGCGGTCCGTAATTGGTGATTGCCGCCCTTATGTTTCCTTAATCTTGGGCGGACCAGTGTAGTGAGTAGTGCTATTAGTCCAATTTCTGTGGCCAATGCGTGCAATGGGAGAGCGCAAAAATGGTCATGTATGGTATTGTGTGGTATATTATTGTATATTACACTATTTATTATAAAGTTCCTCTTGAATCAATACGACATGGTATATGTTAATAAAAAAACAATCATACTTGAGCCCTCCTTCAAAGAATTTGAAACCTTGCTATCATTAAAGGGACACTAAATATTATTTCAATGTTGCTAAGCTCGAAGGTCCAAGACCAAAAATGGGCTATTCAGCGGGCTAGGAAGGCTGTACGGAGACAAGGTATCCGAGTACCTCCCTGTGCGCTCTAGCCCGGACCACAAACATGCCGGTCACGTAAATAAAGTTCATACATTCATTCGTTCAATCATTCATAATGATTAGCGAAATTGTGGTCCAGCAACTTCGTAGTGCTACTTTTGTGCTTAGGAAGTGCTTATGCTGAAAAAAATCACGTTTTAGTGGCCCGCTTCGCGTTAGCACACGTGAAATTACCCGCCTCAGGTGAAAACTTCTACGTGACTGTTGCTGTGCACAGTGTTACCCGGCTTTACTGCGCGGCCACCGACACTAGTATCAGAAGGCTGAAAGTAGCGGGAGCCACAGCAGCAACAACGACCATTGAGCAATTTCCTGCAATTGCCTCCGAGATGGCACGTGTGCTTGTTGGAACTAGGTCCCGCTAGATGGCACGACCCTTCTAGTTTAACCAGGCGAATATTGAACTTTTTAAGCGCTCGCACCATTCCGCGTTGTGACGTCTGGCGGTTCTTTTAGGGACGAAGCTCCTTAAGGTGTGGGTCTGTCCATCTTTCATTGGTGTATGTAGCCACCGGTGTGCACATACCCGAAAGAGCGGTCCTTAGAATGTCCGCTGGATGACGGCACTTGCATATGATGAATACATGATGAAAAAGTGTGAGATGGATGTACTTGGAGTGTTCACTAGATACACAGACGGACGGATGGACATACAGATAGACGGACAGACAGACAGACAGACAGACAGACAGACAGACAGACAGACAGACAGACAGACAGACAGACAGACAGACAGACAGACAGACAAACAAACAGGACGGCCGCAGGAACAGACGTATGGACGGACAGATGAACAGACGGAAGGATGGACGTACGGGTGGACGCACCGACGGTCACATGGATAAACGGACACACGGACGGATGCATGGATGGATCTATGGACGGAAGCAAGAACGAAGGGGTGGACGTAAGCACGGACGGACTGACGAACACTTTGCCCCACCAATCATCATTCACTCCGTGGAGGTGCTGTGATTTTTTAATATGAAACGAACAGAAACAAACAAGCAGCATTTCATTACATCCCTTGATGCACGGGAGGTTCTTTATTTAGTGCAGCTAGTTTGATTACTGGTGAATAACTGTAGGCAGTAACTGACATCATTAGAGTCATTCTGCGAATGTCCTACTCGTGGCGCATGTGTTCTTGTGCATTTACCTTCATTTTTGGTAAGCAGGGCTGTTGGTAATATTGTCGTTTTAGACGTTGTCATATATTGAGCCTTCCCTCTGACATAAATCGGTATTTGACTTCAGTGTCCCCTTAAGTGGTGTTTCTTCCGACGACCGTGGTTTAATGAAATGTCTACACCCATCTCCCTCTCAAGTTCTTCATTGTTTTCTTTACAGCAAAAGCTCTTATGAGATCCCAATTCGGGTCAGCGCAGCGCCGTAGTTCTCCGCCGTTGTCGCAGGTGTCCGTAACCACATCGCACGAAAATAGAAAACAAACGTAGTACCAATGACGCAGTGGGGCTTGAACTTGGGTCCGCTGCGTGCCAACCCAGTATTCTACCACTGAGTTACGCCAGTGCTTGGGACTTGTTGAAAAAATTGTCTTAAAAAGGTTCGATGTCGGGAAAGCAATCGCGTCAATACGACTTATAAATCCTTTTAAAACAAGCGGAAGTACAACCAGTCGTCGCACAATGCGAAGCGCGTAATGATTGGGTCGTATAATGCATCAACTCATTACAAAAGCTTGTTTTTGTTCACCTATTACCTGAGGCACATACGCACTTCAGGCATAATTCCTAATCGTCGTTAGGCACTGCATGAATTGTCACAAAGTCTCTTGCAAGTGTTCGGCGGATACCACGCTTCTCAGAAAAATAATGAAAAATAGCATAGCGAACGCCGGCCTACTACCCAAACATTTTTACTATTGCTGTAGTGGGTACCAAGCAAGTGTGCTTGCCACAGTAACTCAATGAGCGTTTAGAAAAGGTTCTGAAAGGCCGCACTTCTTGCTTTCGCTGTGACTGTGCTGCACCTTCCGCGCAGGCCTGGCGTTTTTATTCACGGAACACCTGTTCTCTCTTTATTCACACGATTCGTAGCAGCGTTCCTCAGTCACACCTCTGCAACCAAGTTGTGCTCTGCCCCTTCTATATCAGGATGGAGGAGAGTATACGAGGCACATACACGCTAGCGCTAAGGAAAGCAGTTCTAGAGGTTCTAGCCTTGAAGAATTCGACTTGTCGAAACGTCAGCTCGAGTACACAAACCCTGTTTACGGATTTTACAGCGGAAACTGTTATGAGATCGCAACAAGCGTCGCTTGCAGCGCCATAGTTGTCCGCCGCCACCACCATAGTTGTCCGTAATCACTATCGCGCGAAATAAGCAAAACCTTAGTGAATAAAAACACCCGAAATACAGCGGGATTCGAGCCCCGGTCCCCTGCGTGTCAGTCCAATATCTTAACGCAGAGCCATAATACCATGTTTTTTAGGGGCGAAGCTCCTTAAGTCTATCCTCCGTCGTTGTCGTACGTAGCCACATGGGATGCGAGATGGGAGATGGCGGTACTTGGAGTGTTCACTAGATGGACCCACAGACGGACGCATGGACGGACGGACGGACGGATGAACATACAGTCTAGCAGACGCACGGACGGACGCGCGGAGCGGGTATGTGCCACAGGAGATGCGAGATGCGAGATGGCGGTACTTGGAGTGTTCACTAGATGAACGCACGGACAGATGGACGGACGCATGAATGCATGCACGGATGGTCGCGCAGACGGACGGAAGCATGGACGGGCTTACGGACGTTTCGCCCCACTCATCTTCATTCACTTTGTGGATATGCTATGAATTTTCTTTATTTACGGTTAAACTTCACGCACGCAATCAGATTTAGGTGCACATTGAAGAACCCCAGGTGGTATGAATTTCCGAAGCCCTCCACTATGCGGCGCCTCGAAAAATCATAAGGTGGTTTCGGGACGTTATACCCCAGATATCAATTAAACTTCACACACGGGATTGCGAGGTAAATATAGTACAGTACAAACAAACAACACAGAACAATCACTACGGCCGTAAAGCACTGCTAAAGCATGCATCACACCTGCAGTCGGGGCCAACGGCTGTCGGGCTCATGACGTCACTCTGTAGTACGCGCCCATTAGCGCGGGCTTGTGTGAATCCGCCTTTGAGGAGGAATCGCCGCTGACTCATAAAGTTGTAACCGATATAAGTGCAACTAAGTACAACTCGATTACAGCACCACCGCTTCTTTCGCTAGTCGGGCCATCACCCGAGATGCAGCACGTACGCATCTTTCGTTTACCTATGCACTCCTGTAAGTACAAGGTGGAAAAGTATGATGCCTATAGGAAGCATGAAAATAATATTGAAGAGGAATCACTCCTGTGCTTAGAATAAATTGTGAACGGTTTGGAGAACTGTGCGTAATCTACTACACCATAATGCCGGTGAGGTAAGGTTTTATACTGTAGTCTCCAGTGAAAATTATGTGCTTAAAAAGGTGGTTAACCCTTTCCAGTTCGTGGGAGAGCGGAAAGCCATCCCATACATCTTCGCAATGGAGGAGACATTCAAATGCGTTAACGATTTAGAGTACTTGGTACTCTACTAGAGGAGAGCTTAAAGCCGTCCCGTTGGCCTCACACTTGATGAGGCCGCGTTGACAAAAATTACGCAGTGAATGAATTCACGACGGCGAAGCTAGTGAAGGAGAGCTTTCTTCGCACGACCAATGAGGGCATACCAAGTTCCTGTCAGCGATGTTTTTACAGAAAAAAAATGCAGCCCGCACCTTCCCTCAGAAGAAACTCGAGTAAATGCATCGCACAGTGGTGTAGGTATTGCGTGAATGTTTTTCGGGTGTCTTCCTGGGCCAGCACGAGACGCGAGCATGCGCAGTGGGAACGTCGATTGCACCACCGCCGATGCGCGACATCGTGCGACCAAGAAATGCTCCGCGTTTAAAACGGTTAACGATATTGAGCTCATGGTGCTCTGCTTTGGGACAGTCTTAATTTGATTGATATGTGGGGTTTAACGTCCCAAAACCACCATATGATTATGAGAGACGCTGTAGTGGAGGGCTCCGGAAATTTTGACCACCTGGGGTTCTTTAACGTGCACCCAAATCTGAGCACACGGGCCTACAACATTACCGCCTCCATCGGAAATGCAGCCACTGCAGCCTGGATTTGAACCCACGACCTGCGGGTCAGCAGCCGAGTACCTTAGGCACTCGGCGGCGGGGCATTGGGAGAGTCTTAAGCCATTACAGTTAAGTTTCATATCTATGAGACGGCACAAGCACTGATGTTTAGAATGCCCCGCCGCGGTGGTCTAGTGGCTAAGGTACTCGGCTGCTGACCCGCAGGGCGCGGGTTCGAATCCCGGCTGCGGCGGCTGCATTTCCGATGGAGGCGGAAATGTCGTAGGCCCGTGTACTCAGATTTGGGTGCACGTTAAAGAACCCCTGGTGGTCTAAATTTCCGGAGCCCTCCACTACGGCGTCTCTCATAATCATAGAGTGGTTTTGGGACGTTAAACCCTACATATCAATCAATCAACTGATGTTTAGAAAAAGAAAAGTTCAACGTTTTCGAGGACTTCGTACTGAACTATGGGAGAGCAGTGGGCCGTCCCACCCAGAACCAGATAACCAAAACAATTGGAGAGTCAAATGTTGACAAGCGTAACTCAACAAACGCCGCTAGTGCATTGCACATACATTTCAACTTTTCCACAATTCACAGTTAGATGACTTGCATAGCATAAAACTTCGTTCTTAGAGTTCCTGTTTTCAGTAACAGTTTATTGCTACAAGTTTTTCCATTGTTCATCAAACAGAACTATTATTTGGTATTGGGTCAGAAAAGGGGCCACAAAAACTACGAAACATAGTTCGCCCGTGCCAAAATAGCCCCTTGCTGCTTCAAGTTCGCGGTCGCAGGGCCTTTCCAACTCGAAGTCTCCACGCATCTTTTTGCGCAAGTGACCATCGGCACGCGTTCAGCGACACCTGGCCTTTGTAACCCGGTTTCAGAGGCTACCGCTATTTGTGTACGGTATGTGGGCTTACTCGCAGATGGCGCCACCATCTTGTTAAGAAGCTATAGTAGTTCTAAAAAGGCGCGCTTTATAAAACGTGTCTTCCAAGAAAAGAATACGAACAGCGATCGTCTTAGCGGAGTAACGCGATGATGACTTCCCTTCACGCTGCGCCCAACAGTTGTGCCGCGCCGTGACCGCACTGACAAAGTAGCGTGCATAAAGAACTTGATTTTTATCTCTTAACGCTAATACACCGATACCACACACAGTATTCGCAAGGAATAACTTTCCGTCCATCAGAGGAGCTGGAACTAACATACCATGTTTGCAAGCTTTGTTACGTGAAAAAAAGTTTAGTTTACATATATACCACTGTTTGTTTCGTTATTTACGCATTAACATATTTCACATCAACATGATTTTAATATAACAGAGTATCTACCGGCCGCTGCTATGTATTTATCCTTTTATCATAATGATTGTGTAAGCATTCAATTTACGTTCTACACCCCGTTCCAGTCATGAGGTTGTTTTTTTTTCGTTTTGGAATGTTCAATATTCGTTCTTTTTTCAGTTTTCCTCATATATTTCGCAGTTGTACATCATATTTTCTAGTATCTGTATTTTTTTGTTCATTTCACACGTATTCCTTCCCCCATCCCCTTCACAACATGTACTTACGCTACATACCTTGGCGGTATTGTCACAAACACAACGCACCATCATGGGCGTCGAAAAGAAAGGGGGATGCAAAAAGAGCAGTTGACCCCCCCCCCCCCCCCAAAGCCCCGCCAGCACTGCCTCTGAAGTCCCACTACTGTGCCTTTCCCCCCACACCAGCATGCAACACGGGTTTGTCCCCTTCAATACAAGAGTACGGCCGATGCCCATAGGGGCCAGATATGACAAGGTAATTTCCTACGCTAAGTTTCCTGCTCGGCTAGAAAAAGTGTTTCTGGTGCTCTACACAATATTATAATTTTGCAGGACGAAGGCCTCTCATAGTGGTCTCCAGTCTACCCAATTTAGTGCAAGGTGATTCCATCTTACGTTGGGCTGCAGATTAGTCAAGCCACCTCTAGGCATCTTTTTCAGATGTGAAGCACCTTATGGAAATCATCTTTAGCGTCAGCCCCTAAATCTAGTCTTGTTTGTTTCCGTGTTTATTCTAACCGTGTGACCATATGCACAACTCCTATGCGAATGTTTTCAATAAACCTCACTTAACACTTTGCGCTGCGTTTGCCAAGTGCTTTCTTCGCCCCTCTTTTTTGCGCTTATTTATAGTATATATGATAGCATTTTCTATAGTCATCTTTGTTTGTCAGCACCTCATGAGTTATAACAGGCTGTATGCAGTTATCCTGGAGTTATCGCCCGAAGAACAGTCGTCTATTGACTGTCATTATATGGGAGTACGTGCCTTCTATATGCGCTATGCCATGATCATCACCATCATAATCCTCATCATCACAAGCTCGTTTACAGGGCCAAGGCCCTGTTACGCCTAATACGGTAACGTGCTTGCTGAGGCCACGTTCCCCGCGAAAATCTAGCCTCATGTACCCACCCAGCTTTCTGTTTCTTATTTCCAGCCTGCCTTCTCTTAGAATGTAGTTTGTCAATTTTGATGACTAGTGGTTGTCATACCTGCTCATACCAATTTAACCTGGTTAACATCCTACCCCGCCGCTGTGGTCTAGTGGCTAAGGTACTCGGCTGCTGACCCGCAGGTCGCGGGATCGAATCCCGGCTGCGGCGGCTGCGTTTCCGATGGAGGCGGAAACGTTGTAGCCCCGTGTATTCCGCTTTGGGTGCACGTTAAAGAACCCCAGGTGGTTGAAATTTCCGGAGCCCTCCACTACGGTGTCTCTCATAATCACATGGTGTTTTTGGGACGTCAAACCCCACTTATCAATCAATCATGGTTAACATCCTTGCCTTTCCCCAAACATTTCTGTACTTATCTATCTACTTCGTTTCAAATAAGATGTCTATAACACCCGTTTGTTGCCTGAATCACTCTGCTCTCTTCTTTTCCGTTGATGTTACACCTAACTTTTTTTTGTCCATGGAACAGCATGAAGCCCTCAATTTCATTTTAGCCTCTACGTGTGCGCTCCGTAAGTACCGGTAATATGTACCGCATAAAGATACGCACTCCAACCTTCCCTAATTCTTTCTTCGGCGAATTTCCTCTCCGTGATTAGTTTCCCCTATATGTAATTGAACTAGGTGTGCGCAAGGAGGTTTTAAAAAATTGCTTTGCAAGCAGTAGTGAAGCCAGCTTTCGCCCTACAAAGATTTCAGAAACATGGTATTTTTTGGTTGCGCCCACTTACACATCAAGTGGCTTCAATTTGTTAGTCGAAAGAATACGTTAACGTTAAATTAGGAGATAGTTGTTTGCAAAGAAATAATACACAGGGCCTAGTATCGGCGACTTATTCTACAAAAAAAAAATTCCTTGAATTCAAGGCTTACTGAAGAAAACTAGCAACGAAAGGAGCCACTTTCAGAGCTATCTCACCCGAAAAGGTTGCAACTTTAGACTCGTTGGGCGCGCGAGAAAAACGCGCCATCTCAATCGCCGAACGCTATCAGCTCATCGTGCCCCTAGAAAGATGGCTGCCGCAGCCGCCATCTTACGGTTGGCACGGCTTCACTTCTGGGCAAAAATTTACGCTCCAGAAATTTTTTTTAAACCTCTTCGAGTATGCGTGCTCGTACAGACTTAATTGATTGGCTTCGACTTGTGAAATATAGATATTTCGACAGGCTAATGAGCATATTTGTCTGTAGCATATAAATTTTTGTCCTACTTTAACACTTTCTTGGCTTAGGTCGCCAATATTTCATTTGCAACTCACTGCTGAAAAGCACTATGTCATCTCCGAATAGGGGGTCAGACAGTGATATATTCTCCGTTAATTTTTATTCATATTTCTGCCTTGTCCCAATGGTTAAACGGTCCTCTTACGAACGCAGCAAACATTGCGAAAGCTTCACCGCAGCACCCCGATTTGCCCGTTTCAAGGACGAATGGAAGAGTCCGAAAGAGACCAAAGCTTCGCAATGGGTTCAAGGCTGAAATGAAGGAATTACGTGCCACTCGCAACGACCTGCACTCAGTACTCCTTGACTCTACGGCAGTAAAGCACCGAAACAAACCGTTCTTAGATTGCAACAGCAGGGACCTCGGCCGCCACTATCACCAATAACCCGCCGGGCCATAACTGTACCTATCATTAACGAATGACGGAACTTCCCGAGTGAGTAAAAATGGAAGGCCGACTAGACGTCCAATTACGCAACTAGAGGAGGGGAGCCCCCTCCCTCTCAGTCTCTGGTTTCCAAGTACAAAATCTTTCCATAACAATCGATATATTAGAAAAAACAAGAACAAAAACAAGGTGACCTTTTTTGTAGCAGCTGATTATAACAATAGTGCCATCAATATGACCATTTACGCGAGATCTTTATTTATCTTAGAATTCAGTTGTGCCGCAAACATGATCCGCACATCTTCCGCAAGTATAATATCCAGAGTGAAAAAAAAAATGCTTGTTTTCTGTTTTCTTACAGTAGGCATTCCATCGTACGTGCCCTTTTGGCCATCGCAGTTTCAATGGTGCTGCCACCACGCAGTGGAGGACAGCTGCAACGGGACTTCTACTCCTCAGTTTCCAACCTGCTGGACCTGGTGAAGCACGAGCAAGAAGTAAGCCTCATGCTTCTAGCCTATGCGGAACGCCTGAAGGCGCTGCAGTCAAACATCATCAGGTGAGCTCCACGGCAGATTGGAACGGTTAAACGTGTGAAGTGTTACCGTTTTAAAATCGGGTGCCATGCACCGTCACCCGAAGCGAAGGAGAGTCGCAGGGAGGCGCTAAAAAGGCGAAAAGTGATTCCGAGGGGACATACCTAGGAACAGCGAAAATAAATGGCCTGCCAACGTGCACATATTTTGGTGGTTTTTAGTCGCTCCGGTATAGTCTAAGCACCCCTAGTCCAAACAGGCTGAGTCTCTCCGAGCAACCCGAGTCCAAGCACCCTGAGTCAGTGGTTAGGTCACCCAGGACCAGACAGGCCATCTAATTCTTTGCCATCAGCAATGAAGTCATAGCGAAAAGAACATTTTCGTACGTCGTCAATCTGTTCACTAGGTATTTTACAGCGAAAGCTGTGATGAGATCGATTTTCGGGTCGCGCGACAGTTGCTGTCCGCCGCCGCCTCCACCGGTGTCCGTAACCACATCGCGCGAAAAAAAACTTGCACCAATGACTCAGTGGGGCTTGAACCCGGGTCCACTGCGTGTCAGCCCAATACTTTACCATTGATTTACGCCGGTGCTTACAACTTCGTGTCAAACTTGCCTTACGCTGGCATGACCTAGCACCAATGGCACAGTGGGGCTCAAACCCGGGTCTGCTGGGTGCCAGCCCAGTACTTTACCGCTGAGCTACACTGTTGCAAGCTGCCACTCTAGCGTCGCCAGCGCGAAGTCGGTGACGGGAATGACAGCAGGTTAGTTCGTTCCGTACGCAAGCAGAGAGTGAAGAGATCAGAGACGTGAGCAAACAAAACAAACTTTACTCTAGTGATATTGCAGCACACGGGATCTAATACAACACTTCAATACAACTAACAAAATACATCAACACTTGATACAACTAAAAAATACATATAAAAACAATAAATCAGCTTACGAGAGAGAACTATTACAAACTACACAAGCTAACAATAATAGAACTACGGAGGAGAAAGTTCGATGATATAAACAGGTGAAGGCATACATGTGATGACCGGCAGCGTTGCGTCCCCGACGATCGGATGCGAGAAGTCGAAGAGAGTTCTGGCACGACTGCGATGTTGGCGGTGTTGCAACGCTGGTGGCTTCGGGAGGCTAGTGTTTGCAGGTGACCTCGGGCAGGTTGAGCTAACTCGAGGCGAAGTCCCGATGTCTACGTTGCAGACGTCACAACTAGACGAACGGCTAAGTTTAGGTGGCCAGCCGATACAGAGCCACACTAAAAACTTCTAGAAGAGATACTTGTTGATCTGTTTCTAAACCATGTTGGTCAGCGACTAGCCTGCCTAGCAGGGCAAAATCCTGCGCTTAAATCCCCCTCGTGTCCCCTCGCTCTCTTCCTTGGGGACAAGAGACCTCTACATGGGTCCAATCATGCGCGTTTCATTGTTGGAAACTCCGCCCCAAAAATATATTAACCCCACCCCTTTTTAATTGGGAAAGGGCCCTCATCTAGCGAGAGCGACAGCCTGCTGGGGTGTTGTCATACGGCTTGGCCACCGGAGGTTTTCCCACGGTTTTCCCCGTGGGAACGGTCAGACTGTTTGGCTCTCAGCCGGTGCGTCCCATAGTCTAAACCTTGTTCGGGGTACATCGCGGCCTTCCACGACCTTGCAGACGCCGCCGTAGGTACAAAGGATCAAACGTCGGTGGCTACGTTCGAAGAAGAACACCCCATTCTGCACTTCCCAGCTCTCTTTCATGCGCCCGCCGTTCCCGCCGGTCAGCGGGGTAGTACGGCGCCCGTTAATTGCCGTGACGACGGGTCGCAAAAATGGCAGTCCGTGACATACACCAATGCTTGTGACTTGTCAAATTTGCCTTAGGCAGGCTTGATGTCGGGAAAGCTATCCCGTTAATATGACTTATAAAACGTTTTACAACAACGAAAGAACAACCAGTTGTCGCACAATGCGAATGGCGTAACGAGTGGGCCATCCAATGCTCCAAACCATCAGAAAAGCTTGCTCTTGTTCACCTATTAACTCTGGCGCATACCCACTTCAGCCATAATTTCTCATCGTCGTCATCCACTGCACGAACAATTGGCACAAAATTCCTTCCAAGTGTTTAGCGGATACCGCGCTTCTCAGAAGAATGACGAAAAATAGCATAGCGAATGCTGGCCTACTACCCAAAAGTTTATTATTAGTTCCCCAGAGGGTACCAAGCAAGTGTGCTTGCAGTAGTTATCCAATGAGTGTTTCGAAAAAGCACTGAAAGGCCACTCTTCTAGCTTTCGCTGTGACTGTGCTGCGCCTACCACGCAGGCTTGGCGCTTTTTATTTTTTTTTTACACTTCGACAGACTGAGGAGTTCCTCCGTATTGAAAGCGAGTTTTGTGGAATTCCGCAAGACGGCGGAAGGGTTTTCTGAGGGATAGTTGAGAACTACTTGTCTTTAGCATGAAAGCACAAGGAAATCTGTGTGAGTTTCTCACGAAGAAAAATTCGCCCAGTGTCGCGCATTGAATTCGGGACCAACGCCGGCCTGTAATGGTCACTCTTATTTGTATAGAATTATGACCTCGAATATGATATCATTTCACTATCCACCCCTTTTGTAATTCACAATTCTAACATAGCTACATCGCGCACGCAGCTTTGTGGAGACGAGACAGCCTTACCATGATCTGCGCACTCCTGCGGAGGTATCTGACTACATGAAACATCCTGTACACGCATTTCACCTGATGAAAAGGATGATCGTTGATCTAGGTGCCATCGAGTCACAGATACATGAACTGTACGCATCAGGTGAGTAAAGTCCTGCCCTTGCACACATATGAATACTTCTATACGACATGCTAATATTGAATGATGTAAATAATATTTATTTACGGTGGATTTCGAAGCTGCACGCGCGAGTAATTAAAAAAGAGAGAAAGCAAGAAAACAGGTAATGTTTCATAACATGGCAAATCAGGTCATGTTTATCTCATATAAACACCAGTTAGCTGTTTCCATTCATTTTATCGATGTTTAGTATTCATGGCAGAATTCCTCACAGGAGCTTTGGCTTGTTTGAGTGCGAGTATATGCTGTTGGCAAGACAGCTAAACAGAACATGTTTACAGCACAGCGGAGTCCTTGTGTTACAGCTTTTTGAAACAATTCATAGTGCTAATCAGCTAACCATTGTAACGATTCTGCTTCCGCATGTTTTTGATAGCCCATCGCCATCTTGGCAGACTTAATCCAAACTGGGCCCATGGCTTATCTATGATATCGCCATGACTACAGAACACAACACTATGTCGTGCAACCATATCTTATAATCAATTAACACTGTGTGTTTGTTTCGCGCGTTCTTCTTTTTTTTTTTGCCCCAGACCCCCTGCACAACATAACCGCAATGCGCGCCAACAGACTGCTTCCCTGGGAAGAGGACTTCAACGGCGTCGCCGTTTCAATCGCGCGCCTTCAGGACACCTACCTCCTGGACATGGACAGCCTCGTCAGCGGTCACCTGACTATTACGTCACGGGCGCGGAACCGCACCGTGCCTGGACGCATTCCGCTCACTGGTGAGTCCGTAGTAGATGGACAGCTGTCACAGAAACCTGCAGACAATAATGAATGAAGCTGACACAGTAGTTGAAGTTGAAAGATCCTATGTACGCTTGTAGATTGCGTGTATAGACCTTTAAGCTTCCGCGACATAGTGCGTCACCCTTCTCTGCTTCTCTTTCCCCATCCTCATTCATTCACCTCGGTGCAGCTTCGAAAACGAGAGCTGCATCTGACTAAACCACAGCGGCACTACTGTACAAGAATGATGAAAGAGTACGAACAGTGCCTAGTTCGTCCTTCTTCTTACTGTTCCTGTCTTAGTATCTGCATTGAGGGTCATGACGCATCAACTTACTACAAGTTTTATCTTGCTTACCTCTCCATCTCTTTGTTCCTCTCTCTTTCTGCAAGACAGTATGATCTATCAGGACCCTACTTCACAAGATCTAGATCTATAGGAGTCTTTACAAGAAGGAACTCCAGGGACTCCGATAATGGACGTTTTAGAAAAAAAAAATGAAGGCTCTAATCTATATGTTGGAGATGCTCCTTTGGCTGTTCACCTCGCTTGCTGTCTGACGGGGGGCAGCCACTGCCAAAGAGCTTTCACGAACAGTGATTCTCTCGTATTCGGTCCCAAGTCTTGTGCAAGCCAGCAACATATACAGCAACTGTCATGAAATTGCGTAATGTCGACTTACTTATTTTCTTGAATGAGTCTTTTCTTACAGAATACGGGTAGACCTAGAAGTGACCGGCACATTTGAGTGAAGACACGTGGCAGAAGTTTCAACTTCCAGAAGGAAATATGATGATACATACGGAGTGCCTAAATTGTAATTGTTCATGGACGATATCTTTACCATGTGCGCTCCTTCTGCCCCTTCTTATTAATTTCCTACAATTTTTAGCTTGCACCACGCATCATTGATAAAATATGCCACAAAAATGCCCACACTGTACGACTTTTAGTGCAGAATGCCGAGATTTACCAATATTGGGTCAGCAACACGTCTCCAACTGCGCCCTGGGTGCAGTGACCAGCCAAAAATGCTTTGTAAAATGTATGTAATGGAGGAAGCAGAGAGAAAGGTAGAAGGGAAAGAGGCTATCCAGAAAGGCATCCAGTTGGCTACCCTACACTGGAGGGATTAGAGAACGGGACAAGAAAGAGGAAGGAGGGAAGAGAAGAAAAAGACTGCAGTGCGGCATGCGATGTTTGCGGCGACGACGAAAATATTGAACACCTGCTGTGTCGCTGTCCTCGATTTGCCTCAGAGAGACAAGTACTTGCCGACGCATGGCGGTGATTTGATGATGAGCCACTTCAAGTGCAGGTGCTATTACGGCACCGTCCACAACTCTCGATGGCTCACAAGGCAGCTAAAACCCTCTTGTGCTTCTCGAGGACGACAGGTTCGCGTTAACGCCTCTGACTTGCGGTGGAGTTCTACACGCTTCAGTGTATTTGCTGTTATCTCTCTCGGTTATTATCTCTCTGCTGTTATCTCTCTCTCGGAAATATAGACTAATAAGGAAGTGAAGGCCTCTATGATTTTCCTCGCAGCTCGTGACTGCTACTTCATGGGCCAAGTGGCGGTGCACAACGGCTTCTACGACCGGTCCGTGGAGTGGGTGGAGAGCGCCATTCACAAAGCGACAAATGAGAAGCCACCGTCAGTCCCCACAGAGGATCTCACGAAGTACCTGGACTTACTCATCAAAAAGGTGCGCCGTTTTTTCTCGCTTAACTGTAAATTCATTCTACCAACAATTATTCATAGTAAAAATGACGCGCATGTTATGTGCACACAGATACGTAGGCTCGAGAAAAAAAAAGAATTTGTGGGACGACATTTCTCAAGGCTCGGACTGTTGTCCTTCGAGCTCAGAGTGCATGACACGGAATGACTGTTATAAGAGAATTTCATTTCCGACAGAAACATACATACACAGAAGACATTCATGTGTTACACTTTTGAACTAAAGACATTCCTGATATGTAATAATGTGTTTAGAAAAAATGTTTAATGATTTCGAGTACTTCGTACTCAACTATGGGAGAGCACTGAGCCGTCCCCCTAAAAGCACGTAAAAACGGAGCGTTTTTCTTTTTCGCACGCCAAACGAGTTTAATAATATGTCCCTACAATACATGCACATGCGTTATGCAGTCGCAGTTTCAGGGGCAAACTTCCGCATAGTCCATCGACATAGTGCTCCTAATGGTCCTCAGTAGAAAGGCACAGCAATGAGTGATTCCATCACTTCTACAGAATCTTGAAAGACCGTAAGCGTGCTCATATACCGTCACCGCATTATTTGCTCAATATTTTATACAAGCGTACTAACATAGCGAGAATGTTATAGTGGGCCTTGAGAGCTTCAATTTTTGAGGTGTTTAGAAAAGCACAAACAGTGCAATAGGAAATAAGGGTAGGTACAGAATGAAGGGTCACACGTCATCGTACGCGCTATGATTAACTATGCACTGACGCTTTCAACATTGTCTTCCTTTTATGTGTATTATGCCTAGCTTCACACAAACAGTATGACATGAACATATCTATGTTGATGTAGAAATTATTTAAATATAGAAAAGGATAATCGCGCTCACGCTCTCGTCTTGTCGTCTCTCCTGCCTCTACATTTGGTCACTTTTAATCAGTTTGATTTGCGCTTAGCAGTCATAATGCAATGCGCTACTAACTAACTGAGGCGTTCTCTCTAGTGACATTGAAAGCGTTCTTTTAGATAGTGTGTAACAAGCTGAAGAACACCCGCTGAGCAAACAAAATCTCATTGTTGTGAACTGAATTTTTGCGGATGTAACTGCAGTTCCCATGAAGACGTGCACTGTAGAATCCTTCTGCATAACTGGCTTCACGTTCCTGTGGAAAGGGCTCGACATTCATAGGAGTGCAACCGTTCCCGTTCGATCGGAACACCACACATACACGCTCTGTAGCCGCCTCGACAGTGCTACTGTCACTGAATGTGCAGCTAAACAAGGGTTCCGATGAGTCTATGACATTTTCATTCCACGCATGATACGAGGGGCCCTGCTGGCGCTTGAATCTCTCGTGTACATTTATAGTGTTTTCACTTTGGCGATAGCTAGCAAAGCGTAAGACAACAGGTGACGTGCAGTTGTTTGACGCTGTTTCATAATTTGCTATTTTCAACGATGCATTTTTTATCTTTTCTTGACGCAGCACGACGATGTACTGGACTCCATGGGAAAAGCCGGTGAGCTACTCATTCAGACCTCCCTGACAAACATACGTTTTACTTTAGTTTAAGTATACGATGTTTATAGCTGCTGCTCTTTCAGTTTTGACACAAGCGTACAGTGTCATCCTCGTTGTGTTTCGTTCTTTACGATCGTATATGGCACTCAAGTGCTATAAATGTCATCATTTGCGCAACTAAATAACAAGCGGTATGTACGATCGACTCACGTTAAAGATGACTGGCTACGTGCTCAATAAATTTTGTACTGATAGCTGCTGCTGCTACTACTACTACTACTACTACTACTACTACTACTACTACTACTACTACTACTACTACTACTACTACTACTCCTACTCCTACTTCTGGGGTAGTTCTAGTATTGAAGGCTATGAGTTTTATTAGAAAGGTTTTAGTGAGGTTAGATCTATATATACTTACAGGCTCATCTCATTCTTTTAAAGACATTCCGCCTCTCTAGCCTGATATGCCACTGGCTTGAACAGATAAATCAACATTTTACGTTCCTCGACAACGGCCCCTACACTCACGAGGTACCCTGATCGCCTCACTGGCAATGTGGTGCGCTTCATTTGATACAGTCGGCACGTTTGAATGTGAAACAGAATCTTCCGTGACACAACCCGCGAACAAGGGACTTCCCGAATGCGCGTGTGAAATACATGACGTTTTTTTCGAATGACCGAAAAATGTGTTTGGGAGTGTCGCGTCTTCCAAGGGCATATGTATAAGGTACTGAACCCTTTCAAAACACATTTTTCAGTGGAGCAATAAGTAAGCGAAGACGTTAACCAATCGCCAGTATAAACCACCAGGCTACCTAACTCGTAGGCAAAAATACTCCAGTAGGAAGATAACATAGCAGGGTTTCACTTGTTTCCACAGAGAGGCAGTGATTCGCACCTCGCAACCATTACACGATACATGTAGATTGCGAAAGCATGCCATAGGCTTTAATTTATAACTGATGCTTTAAAAGTGCTGTTTTCATAGTATCCGTGTTGATAAAATTTAGTGAAGAAAGCAAGCTAAGAGTAAAATCCGAACAGCCAGAAGCTAAGTTGATTTGACGAGGCTACCAAGTTCAAAACAACATCGCTTCTCGTGTTCCACGTTTTACAGGACAGTACTGGCAGACGTACGGTGTGCCCGTGCGCGAACGTAAAAAGAAACCGCTGCAGTTCCAAACCAAATTGTTCGAGGACAAGCTGACCTTCGCGCAGGAGACACAGAACTACAAGCGTCTCTGCCGCGGAGAACAGCTGAGGGTAAGCGAGTCTTGCCAGAACGTCATTTCGATTGTAATTAACCTTCCGCATTACAGAAGAGTGCGGCAACATTCGCTCTGGTTGAGACCCGACAGCCGTGCGGGAAAGATCACTCGTTTAAAGCCTTCATCGAATCATACGGGCGGTTCGCCTCGGTGGAACAGCAGATACGCATTTTGATGGAGGCGAAATTATAGAGCCTGTGTAATTGCGTGATGTGAGTACACGTTAAAAAAGACCAGATGGACGAAATTGCCGGAGCCCTCCAGCACGGCGTCTCTCGTATTGATGCGGTTTAGGATCGTAAAGTTCCAGATAGTGTTAAACTAAATCGCATTGCCAGGCGTGTTCGCTGCTTTGTTTTGATGCATTCGTGTTTCACGCACAAAGACTATCAGCAACGCTCGGAGTATATCGCACCGCAATGTTTAATAAGCTTCGCGATTGAGATTACTCAGTTAAGATTACGCGCAGGACGCGAGTTGTCAAGTTTATTCAAGAGGTTATGCAAGCATCAGCGATAACGCTGAGAGGATCGATAACGCGTGTTCGTCAAAGACGACACGTTGGATCAACGATTAGATCAATCGACAGCTGACTAGTATTATCACCGCTCTCAGTGTGCAGCGTGTATCACTTCTAGTTCGAGTCTTCTGGGCCGAATGACATCAGTTAAAGAAAGATTTAAAAAACCACATCATATCCACGAGGTGAATAATGTCGAGTGGGCCAAGCTCCGAAGGACTATTAATCACCGTGCTTTCTTTCTTTCTTTCTTTCTTTCTTTCTTTCTTTCTTTCTTTCTTTCTTTCTTTCGTAACGAGGTGCACTTCATGAGCAATGGAGAGAGAGATTAGGGTGCGAGCGTGTGTTACAGCTCTTGGGGTGCCGCATCGAAAGAAATGGCGTGTCACGAGCGCACCCGCCGTCATCGTTCCTCTCTTCTACCTACGCTCGGCACGCTCGCGGCTGGCCCTCCCAGCTTGTGCAAGCCAGGACAACGGACATCGCAAGGACAAGGCCCCTAAAAAGAATCCCTTATTTCCCATTCTCTATCCGGCCTTTTTTTACCGCCACAAACAAGTGCCAATACTCAACGCAACTGTTACCGTTAGTACACTTTGCTGTGCGAGATGAAGAGACCAATAGATTACGACATGGCCTTAACACAATGTTTATCCGACTTAAACCCGACGAGGCTAGCGGCCACCCTCACTTGCTTAGGAACTGAACTCTGTCATATTTAGGCGTTGCTGTTTTAAGTAATTGAATTTTGCCTATGTTTGATACGTCTTCGCTTTCCTTGTCACACGTGCTCTTTGTCCCTGCCCCGCCGTGGCGGTGTAGTGGCTATGGCGCTCGACTGCTAACCTGGAGGTTGTGGGATCGAATCCCGGCTGTGGCAGCTCAATTTTTGATGGAGCCGGAAATGTTCAAGGCTCACGTATTATAATTTATGTCTACGTAAAAGAACCCCAGTGGGTTGTAAGTTCCGCAGCCCTCTACTACGGCGTGTCTCATAATCCCATCCTGGTTTTCGGACCTTAAGAGCCAGATATTATTAGCGTCATTTATTGTTATCTGAATTTATGCGAATTATAGTTGTAGTTTCTTCCATTTTAGTTCTTATATCTCTCTACTTACCATTGTGATTCTCATAGCAATAATAATAATAATTTATGAGTAGTCGTGCCCGTTTACTACTGTTGCATTAGAATTTGTAAAAAACATATGACTCACTACTTGTCCAAGTTCTTGTAGTCCTCTTTATTTCTTGTCAGGAGGTCCTTCCGGGCGGTTTTTACTTCGGGATTTCTAAATGTGCATTTATACGTCTATCTTGTACTTTATTTAATATTTCAAATGAGGGTCTCTCTACTACTGCCTCCTTCCTCCTTATATTTCGCTACGACGTCACACCTCTCTGTCACGCTATATTACACCGTAGTTTGAATAATTGAGCCCTTATTAGCATATCAAGTCGGCCCATTGCGCTCTGCATTGGCGATCATATACTGGTGTTCATTTGATGCATTGAATGTCATAGTTCATATGTAATATCATGATAATGACAATAATGACCATATTTACCTCGTACGGTTATTTAGACGGACTCCACCTGAAGAGCAATGACAAAGCATGTTCACACCAGTGAGGTAGTTCTTTTTGCGTGGATTTTTTCTTGATTTCGTGGGCAAGCCAAGGTAAATACTTATACTAGTGAGAACTAAACCAAAATATGTCGAGATTTTTCTCTGCAGAACCTTAACGCTTGTACACGTTTCAAGGTCTTGTTGCCCAGTCAAGAGCAGTGAATCTTTAATTCTTTTTAAATGCCGTGTTGCATATCATCTTTACCCCTGCTTGCATAACGTTCTATTGTAGAAAAGCAAGCAATGCATGACGATAATGTAATATTCATTAGCAATAAAAGAATTATTAAACAATATTCAATTAATTATTTTGATTGATTTGATATGTTCTCGCGGTCATCTACAGACGCCAAAGATGAACAGCCAGCTTCGGTGCCGCTACTACTACGGCAGGCACGGCTCTCTGCGGCTTCAACCTGCGAAGATCGAAGAGGCCAACCTGAAGCCGTACATCATCACCTTCCACGACATCATCGGAGACCGCGACATAAACGACCTACTCGCATACGCCAAGCCTAGGGTGAGCTACACGACTCTCTCGGAAGCTGTTAAAAATCAACCACAAGACGAAAACATTCGTTTGGTTAGCACCACGTGTCTCATCCGGCTATACATTGAATCGAGATAGACAAAAATTTGTGAAGTAGGCTTGCAGAATAGAACTAACAGATTCAATACGAGGTTACTTGACCAGTGTTTCCTTTAGTTCGCGACCAAGGAGGATTAAAGAAAAATTTCTGGAGTGGAAGCTCCCGCAATGCCTTGCCAGCAGAAGTGAAGCCAGCTTTTGCCACTGCCAAGATGGCGGAAACATTCCCTTTTCTGATAGTGCCCACTTAAAGATCAAGTGGCTTTGATATGTTATGTAAATGCTACGTTAGTTCTGTGTTAAAAGATAGTTGTTCCCGACGAGATAACACACAGAAACTAGTATGGAGGACTGAATCTTCAAAACTTTGCCTCCAATTAGAGGCCCACTAAGGAAAACTAGTAACTGTAAAACGCGCTTTGCGCACTTTGTGGCCCGAAAAAGTTCCCACACTAAATTCGTTTGGCGTGCGAAGGAAACGCTAGGTTTGCAATCGCTGAACGGCGATAATTTATCATGCCCCTAATAAGATGGCCGCCACAGCCGCCGTCTTGCCAGAGGAACGGCTTCACCTCTGCGCAATCATTTCCACTCCAGCAATTTTTTTTAATCCTCCTTCTTTGCGACGCATTATAGCTCTTGCTCCAACTAATCTCCGAATGAATCTGCGTTGACAGAATGTAGGCTAACATTTACCTAGCAGCAACATTGCAACATCAGTTTATATGCCACATCTGTTTAGAAAAAAAAGTGCTATAAACACGTTTTTGTATAGGTGATGATCGTATTTCCTCTTCCCAGCTTTTCCGGTCTACGCACTACGGGGAACACGGAATGGAGACATCTCTGATCCGCACCAGCTCAACGTAAGACGGCGCTACCTGTTGTATAGCGATAGCAATGACAACCTATGTCAACCCATACACATCAGTCGTTTAGCTTATTCTGGGACTACACGGCAAAAATAATCGTCAACAAAGACAGAGATGCTTTATCTCTCACACACACAAACAGGCACTCACACAGGCGCACTTACTAACATGTTAGCAAACACGAGCCTTTAAATGTACACTTCTCTCCGTCATTCATAGCGAGGTTCTCGTTCTGGCGGGATTGATGACTTCCAATAGATTATTGGTCAGCTGCCAGGTCGTGATAGGATTATGTGCTACGTGTTGCAAGAAGACAAAAAAAGGGGTGCTCCACACTCAACGTCATGGCTACTGGTGACGCTTACTGATGCTCCCCTGCTTAATGCACATATAGATAGACCCCCTAGAGTGAACAGGGGGGTAGCCGCCATGGCAGCTCAGTTGATAGAGCATGGGACGCGTTATTCAAAAGTCGCAAATTCGGTCCCTGCACACGGCAAGTTATCTTTTCGTCCACTGATCTTTCTCAACATTTATGTTACCATTACGCCTAACACCCTTCCTGCTTTCCTTGGCATCATTGCCTGCTAGTTCTCATTAATTCTGTGTCTAACAAAGTAAACGAGCCCTTAAATGTACACTTCTTTCCTTCACACACTAACATGTTACAGTGAGGATATATGCTCAAAGTGTCTGATTAGTTTTCTTATATGACCGTTCATTACACGAGAAAATGAAAGTTCTTGTACAGGATGTGTCGTTGGCGGCAATGTATCGACAAGTGGTCACGTGTTTTTTTTTTAAAGCAGCCAGAAGCTGTTTTGAAAAAAGAAGCTTCCGAATACCTTTATCAGCTAATTAGGCTTCCATCTTCTCTCGAGATTCTGCTTTATTTGGTCATTCGTTGGTCATTCAAGCTATATTGGCCGCTTTCTCGAAAATATTCCAAGACACCGGGATGATAGCTTTATTGTGGCATCGGTTTCCTTTCTTTAGGGTACGTTTTGTGAAACTCGGATCTTACTCGTAGATATCTCATCAAAGGACAAAATGGTTTTGATACACTGAAGGGGAAAAATCAGTTTAAAAGTTATCCGCGAATTCGCCTATCCTAACTAGGACGCCCCGACTAGATTTTTTCTATTTTTTTATTGGACTAGATTTCTTGGCTAAGGTTTCAGAGGGTTCAATATGTAGAAGTATTGTAAAGGCATTGCACACTTGGTTTGGTGTGGCACTGCCTGTCTAACTGGTGTCACAACTGCGGGCACAGTGGCGAGGACTCTGTACACAACTCATAACTCTAGACGAATTAAGTATCGCCAAAGATCAGACCAGCAGTTCTGCCTTGGTGCAATGAGCAATGCTGTCCCCGCCCTTGCCTTCTCACATAGAACTCTATACTTCAGTTGAAAGAAAAAGCACGGAGTACAGATATTAGACGACACTTTTACGACCTCTTGTCTTTATACTTGCTGGGGCGCTCTTAGAAAGATAATCCACGATGTTTCGAAAGAAGAAAGGAAGGAGGAAAAAATTTCTAAAAATTAGCCGCATTATCATTTTTGGGCAAAATTATGTACGCAAATACAGACAACGACACAGAAAAGTAGAAATCACGGGATCACGCTTTTCCCCGCGCATCGCAAAGCTTGCATGTGCTCGCCGATTTTCTCGGCGATTAGGATTTGGGGTCGGAGCGCTGATACCACAGCCTGTGAACTGGTGGAGGCATTTTATATTGCTGCAAGAGGCAATGCTTGTATTAGTGATACATCGATATCCTTATTTGATAGCGAGCGTGATTTTTCGCGCGGCCCCCTGTAAGCTGTTTGGTTTTGACCTTGTGACCACATGGCTATGTTCTTTTCGCAGTGACTACATATTTGAAGAATGACAAATAATTAGATTCTGTTGAAAGTTTGCGCTTGTCCCTGTCTCTTCTTCTTCTGTGTCGTTGTCTGTATTTTCGCACACCAGTTTAACCGGAATAATGAACTAACTCGTCCAGCTACAAGTTTTATTATAATTTCTACTTGTTCACAGCCATGTGTAAAGGCTGTGAACCAAGCAGCCTCAACATGACTCACCAGTTTGCTTGTTCGAAAATAGCGAAACGTGCTGCAAGAAAGCGCAGCGAAATGTGGCAGTGTTCGCAATAACACGTCTCGCTTCGTTTGTGCAGAAGCTATAGAGAGTCTTAGCATTACCAGATCACTGACATACACATCTGATGTGCAGTGCTTGGCTCGGCGACCAGGATGCACCTGTGGCAACGAGGTTGAATCGATTCATCGAGTCCCTGCTCGGTCTAGGCACGCAATACCTGAAAGGGGAAGCGGAGTTCTACCAGGTGAGTAGACCAGAGTAGAGAAGAGTTGGGCATGGTAGAGTCGAGTAGAATAGCGCGGATTAGAGCAGAGCAGTGCAGAGTAGATTAGTACCTTGAACTTGTGGCACACACCCACACTTGACAATTGGTCATAAACCAGATAGATCTTATAAAAGAACTTTTATTACAACTTTAGTGCCTGGGAATATCTCAATAAACAATCCCAACAAACAAAAGTGTGCACCGCTTCACTTTTTAGATATTTTGGATGCTTTGTTGTTAGCGTACTCGCCCAGTTCATTGGATTCCGAGACAATGTGCTATATAATATAATGCTGAAGTCACATAAAATAATTTTCTGATCTTTGGGACCTCTTAGACCTTGCCAAATTCTCGATGAGCTCCACGACCTTAGGCTGCAAAATTGATGACGCCGCGACTTAAATTTCTGTGAAGGTGTGAGCAATGACAAAATGCTTATTTTGAACAGTCTATAGTGAAGCTGTGCCACAACTTTGAAAAATGAGATTATAGAGAACTAAGAAATCCATATATTGCAGTAATGTTCGCATTACCTTATGATCCATATCAGCTGTGGACTAAACGTTTTGGCAGCCTAGAGCACGCATCATGCTTGAGTGAGCAGCGTTACATTGCGTTATCTGTAGGGTGATAAGCTGAGTCATAACGCAGTTTCAGTCAATGTGTCTGATAAGAAGAATGACAAAATTTACGAAGACCACTGTACCATATGCACTTGCTTCTCTCTTCCCCCAGTTTCACATTGACAACTGCGGCGGAAAATTTCTGTCCAGGTTAATCAGATTGGTTCCTCGGACAATGTGCATGCTTTGCATGTCCAAACATTGCCTATCCGACTTCAAATCACCTTGTAAAGGTTCTCATATTGACCTCCCGTATCAGAATTGGATAAAAGAATTCACATCTTTTACAGTGTGGGGCTCTATCAATTATACCACCGTGGCAGCATTTCTGTGGTCAAAAACTTTTCAGGGAGCACATGTGTACGAGATTAGCCCTGAGTATGTTACACAGCGCCACTCGTGGAAAACGCGGTGCACATTTAGCAGTCCCTTTGTTTCCATCTGGCTTCATTCTCCGTCATTGATTGCAGTTGTGACTAAACAAAGCAAAGCGGGAAACTCACAAGCTCCCTCGTGTATTCACCCAAGACAACTCCAACGCGGTAGTCAAGGCATTCATTTTCGTCTCAGTCGATGTAATGATGCAAAACGGAGAGACAAGAGAGTTGGTTCTTATTCATAACGGCTTAAATGTAGCGCAGACGATAACGAGGACAAGAAGGCGAGCACCACAAGCGCTTGTGGTGCTGACTTTCTTCTTCTGGTCTTTTTTTTTTTGTGCTACATTTACGCCGTGATGTAATGACCATCTATCACCCTCATTCCAAAATTTTCGACCCCAAACGTGTTTTTGCACAGCCTCAGTGATCAGCTTACGTTGGACCAAGCGACGACGGTATGCGAAGGCATGTGACGTCTTCATGACGCCATGGTGAGACCATGGTGACGAGTGAATTGTGATTATATGTGACGTCATCACGTGACAACGATTTTTCGCCTCACTCGTGCTGAGTGCGTTGACGTAGTACGCTGAAGGTCATTTTTTTTTTTCATTTGATCAGGCATTCACTTATTTCGCCTTACTATGCAGTGAAAATTCAGTGCAGTTCCTTATGCGGTAATTTATTAGACAGGAAGGTGAAAGCGCCACTTATGCGATTTCCCAAAGTTAAAAAAAATTATTAAATTGTGGTCGAACAGTTACACCACCGTGGCTTATATCGCAGTCCACTTTTATCTACAGCTCATTCCACACCTTCATCCACCATAATTCTTTCTTTTATTTCATCTGGTATCGAACAGGGCTAACAATGTCTAAATATTACACACTTATTTTTACTTTTATTCATTTGGACGCAATTACCTTTTTATACAGTAAAAGCAATATATTTAACCTTACAGTACCTAGAGCTCTTTCTCTCAAATGCACCGGGATTTCGTCAACTAAGTCGTTGAGAGCTCTTTCAAGGATACCTTCACATCAGGCACACAATGCTACTGTCTAATAATGAAAGTGCACCTAACTGGATCCTTCGACGTAATACATAGTGCCCACTGAAGCTGAAATTTACAAGATAATTAGTTGTAGACAATTGCGCCAATTTCTCCCGATTATGAAGCTATATATACCATTGGGTGACTTGATTTTAAAAAACAATTGTTGAAACAGTTGTCGTGTTTCTGATATCATTCGGGGCTTCTAGTGTTGAGTGGTAGCGCTTTTTTTTGTGTTTGTGATTATCGACACGTTTAGAGAGGAGATTGAACGTTGTAAACTAATGAGTTACGTATATAAGTTATATATGTGTGCCTACTAATCTATAGTATTGTACGTCGTGTTTATATTGTATGCAACACTGCACTATGGGATACGTCATCATGTCCAAGAAAAGGATCAGAAATATTCATGATACTAAGCATCAGGAAAACTAGTCCAATGTTTTCCTAATATACTATACCACATATATACAAACCTACTTTCTCTCCCGTGATGACTATTCTTCGCCTGAAAATTATGTCAGCAATGTAATTCTTTTTTCTATTCTCTCTCTGTTTTCTACCTCCTGTCTACCTTGCAGCTTGCCAATTATGGCGTAGGAGGCCAATACATCGCTCATCATGACTTCCTCGCCGATATCTACGCCGACCCAACTCGAAAGGTGAGAGACCACCTAAATGCTTGCAGCTCTGTACAAAAAAATATCATTGCTCCAACTAGGCTGGAGTGACCGAGTTGCACTGAATGACCGCGTATAATGGGTATAGTAGCGTGCGCCTAGAATCTCCACGGCTGGGGTGATATACAAACGACTTTGGAACAGACAAGAGAAGGTCTGTACAAACGGGTGCCGCGTAAACATCCTCCGCTTGCTGGCCTGGCAGATGGTTTCAATTTGCAATTCATGTTTCAATTTTAGTTTTTTACCCTGTAATGCCCACGAACACTTATGCCTTCAGAAAAATTACGAGAAAACGCTGACTGTTTTTACTCTTCTTATACAGTTCAATTTAAGAAAAATACTGAGCATTGTTTGATGCATAACAATACATAATATTTGTAAATAATTAATTCCTATCGTACAATATGTGAGTCACTGTGCCTTTTTCATAGCATGTCGAATCTACAATATCTCCTTATCATGACACCTATATTAGCTTTATTGAGGTATTGTATTCAATGTTGCAAATAAGATACAGTGGGCATTACAGGAAGCTTTACAAAGGCTGAATGAGCTCTGTATAATACGCAAACAAGGTTGCACACCCCGATCGACTCCAGCTGGCTTTACGAACTTGTATATATAACAAGATAGGTCTTAAGGCTTGGGCGTCTCATCTCAAATTCATTCAAGTAGTACTGAAATGCGTGCACTGACAAAGGTCAGCTGCGACAGAGAGAAAGTCGGGGGGGGGGGGCGACAGGGAGCTCACATTTCTTTGGCCGCATACCTTTGTAGTCCGGCCTATACTTTGTTCCAGACTCGTATAGTACAATCTGGAATGAACCTCCCAAAATCGAACTTCAAAATTACGTTCCACACAACGACAGATCTGATTTGTATACCTCATTCCCAATATATGTTAGTGTGACTTTATTTCTTTTTATGTAACTTTGAGGTTGTGTTATTACAAGATGCGCCTCGCTTTTCTTACAGCTGGATGACTTCGAGCGCTCGGCAGGAGATCGAATAGCTACGCTGATGTTTTACGTAAGTTGATTCATACGTATTTGCTGAAACGACAAAATGTAAACGGAAATCGCAGAGCGCATTGCGCCAGCCGAGTATATCAGTAAAGCTGACTTGCCCACGTTACAGATAATATGTATACGGATTACAAGAACTATTACTTCTTTTCAAGTGTAAATCCTAACAGTGGTCAGTTACAGACCTATGGTATACTACAGACGAACGTTTAACTTCTAATACGCGTAGTATTTACATTTGCCTCAAAAAAGCACTTACCCAATTCGAGCGGAAATCTCTTTAATAGTGACGAGCAGGCACGCGAGAGTTCTGTGGCCTTAGCCAACATTTTTTTTAGGATGTAATCGAGGGTAGCGTATGCAACACTAAAGCAAGCTGAGATCTTATCTGTTGTCCGTTAATCTTGGGCAAAGCATATAGGAACTGATTGCTTCTTGAGATGTGCTCACACCCTCTCCGCTTTTAGAATGTTCGGTTTCAGCTGTGACCGTTAGACGCGCCGTTACTCGCGCTATAGTCACAATTCAGTTATCTTATAGTTGCCACTCTTCTCTCGTTACAGTTAAGTGACGTCGAGGAAGGAGGAGCGACGGTGTTCCCTCATTTAGGAGTCCGATTAACCCCCAAAAAGGTGAGAGTGTACCTAAAGACTCATCGTTTTACAACGAGTCACTAATCATGTCACGAGTTATGGAAACCAAAGTTCGTCAGAATTTCGCAATTCTCGATTCGCCCAAAAGAAGTTTGCCATTGGTGGGCTGTACTTTTCAAGGGGCATGGGCGATATTACGATTCCTTTGAGTAAATGCTTTACTTTTACTTCGACAAAATCGGCGGCTACAGGCGCAGTTTGCCAAGGACATCGCCACATACGCTGACTTTGTTTAAACGTGAAAGTGCTTGTTGCAGAAATATCACGCTGCGATGCCAGAGATGATCTAATACACGCTCGGCGAGGGATTCATAAAAAAGTTCAACAGAAGCCATCAAGGCTTGGTGGAGGTATAGGAAGAGTAACAGCCGCTTTCGTATATGACTGAAGATGGGATGAAGGTCTGTCGAGCTAGGTTTTACCTGGGATGAAGGTCTGTCGAGCTAGGCTTTACCAATGAACGAAGAAATCGTCGCAACTAGTCGCTTCGGCCTTCACCGGTAAGTTCGATCACGACGATACAATCACTACCTGCTCCATAAAAATAGGCTTCAGATTTCTTACATCCTATTTCAATGGCATTGGCTCATGACTTGGTTGTTGTAATGACAGTAGTTAGAAGTACGGGGCCACTGACGTTTGAGATGGGCTCACGTGTGCATGGCATGAATCTGAACTATTTGAATACGTTGATATATTTTGCGCGGAACGAACTTTGAATGATTAAGTTGACCACTGTCTTGCTCCCTAAATAGTAACGCCCGTAGTCTTCTGTTAACCATCCCGTTAACATCCCACTGTTAACTGCTGCTATCTGAAGCGTACGTAAAATATCGCAGTTTCTTTGCCATGCTGACGCAATCATGTACAAGTTCAAGTAATCTTGGTGTACACATATCTGCTCAAGCTGTTGGCCGAGTTCCGTCAGATCACAGAATATATTGTTATGCATGTGCTAGCAAACGCATAACAAACCCATAACGCTTCGTAAAAGTCACACCACGTTAACATAAGTAGTGTAAACGTTTACATGCGATCATCCCGCCTCAACAATACCGATAAGTCATATAACACCCTGCACCTGATTATTCAAGAGGCTGCATAGGTGTAAGCGCGTATACCTGCCGACACTTCTCCCTTGATTACAACGCATATATGGCCGACACTTCTTCCTCAATTACAATGCATGTACAAGTTTTATTCTTCGCCAACATAAAAAGAAAATGGGTGGTGTATTTTACACAGTCTTCACGTTTTCAACTGGCAGCTTTAAAACAGGAAAACTGAACATCATAAAACCTTAACGCTACATTGTGGTATATTGGGCCCTTCATCATGCCCTCGCGGCCGTTTTGCTAGCTTTACACATACCAAATTTGGTATTACGGTACGACAATGGATGACGAAATATATGTCATGAAGTGTCATGTCAGAACATGACAACCTACTACGCTCATATCGTGCTCGCGGTCGTTTCACTAGCTCCACATATACTAAATTTGGTATTACGTGACGTGAATTGATGACGAAGGCAAACGACACCTCCAAACATTATAATTATGACACGAAAATCATCTACGGCATCATTTACCTCCACCTCTTAACATTGTGCTGATTTTAAAGTGACATATCAACATTTCTCATTCGTGCATCGGATATCATCTATTCCCACTGTACGTGGGATCTGCCAATTTTTTTTAATTATAGCATATAAAATTTTCAGAACTGTCGTTATTGAATAAACACGCCATCGTTTTCATTTTTGAAATGTTTCATACAACTTGCGCAACGAATAGGT
>NC_134708.1:52694973-52759973 GCF_043290135.1 Rhipicephalus microplus
GACGTCGATCATTGTGTTTGTGGATTCGTTGGAATTCATTTCACCGCGACCTTGGACGTCGACGCGCCGTACAAACCAACCGACGAGCGGCAACTGAGCGAGCGAGCGCCGACCTTGAGTATATATACAGCACGACGGCGCATGCACTGTCAGCTGTTGAATGTTCTCGAAGCGCGACGCCACATGCGCGTCCACTGGAGAATCAGGAGAATTGTAGATGTCGAACGCGGTGTGTAGAGGAGGAAGGGTGCACAGATGGTGGAGGAGTGAAGCGCGCGCGGTGTGTAGAGGAGGAAGGGATGCACAGATGGTGGAAGAGTGGGCGACGGCGCGACGGCGCATGCGCGCGCGTCAGCTGTCGAATGTTCGAGAAGCGGTGCGGACGGCGCGGACGGCGCACTACAAGGCGCGAGTATAAGATGCTTCCGCATCTAAAAAAAAAAATTGGTAGATCCCACGTACCTGGGAAGCGACGTAATGCGAAGCGCGCGGAGGAAAGGTGACCGTGTTGCAATTTTTTTATTGAGCGACATGTGCTGAAATGGCGCTAAAGAAACGTACAAATGTTGCATACACAGACATGTGTTGAAGAGTTGCAGATGTTTATATAACTAGATGTTTGCACTTGCGCAACGATGCCAACTGGAACATGCGTATTAGCAACACTGCAGAAGCTGATATGAAGCGGTGATGTTCGCGAGGATGATGGCCCGGGACGCTGCTACATAAATATAATTAAGCACATGGCGACTAACCACAATTGACGTTAACCCGGCGTCACGGCTGTATCAAAGGAGTACATGTACAACGTTTATTAAATTAGGTAGGCAGCACTGCAACCACTATTGACGTTTCACGAAGATTAGCGTCTATTGGAAAAGTAGTTCGACACCTGGCGTAGCTCTGTGGTAAAATGATTCATTGCCACGCAGAATGCTTGGATTTGATTCCAGCTGGGACCCTGACATTTATTGCTTGCATTCGTCGGGTTGACGCTACCGACGTCGGGCATTTCTTAACGCTCGCGCGTTGAAGTTGCCCATGTGGGTTCTCGTCGTCCCTCAGTAGACACTAAGTGTCAATCACTTGTGGCACATACCCGCATACCAGCGGCACATGCCTGCCCGTGGTTATGTGCCACCTTCTGACAGGAAGCGTTTGACGACGTACGCGACGGGATTGTGACAATATTCATGTCTCGACCAGAGCGTCATATTCGTCAAATCATCTTACCCTTTTATGCTAATTTTGGTTCATGCCAAGTTAAGGGTGTGACCACGAGAGCACCCAAACGTAAGCGGCTAGATAGATAGATAGATAGATAGATAGATAGATAGATAGATAGATAGATAGATAGATAGATAGATAGATAGATAGATAGATAGATAGATAGATAGATAGATAGATAGATAGATAGATAGATAGATAGATAGATAGATAGATAGATAGATAGATAGATAGATAGATAGATAGATAGATAGATAGATAGATAGATAGATAGATAGATAGATAGATAGATAGATAGACAGACAGACAGACAGATAGATAGATAGATAGATAGATAGATAGATAGATAGATAGATAGATAGATAGATAGATAGATAGATAGATAGATAGATAGATAGATAGATAGATAGATAGATAGATAGATAGATAGATAGATAGATAGATAGATAGATAGATAGATAGATAGATAGATAGATAGATAGATAGATAGATAGATAGATACGCTCAAATTCACCGAAGCTTGCTAAGAAATGCTTCGTATTTAAAAGGAAAGGTTCGCAAACATAGCGTTTATGATCCTGCAGGCATTCCCTAATTATTACTTAAAAATCTGCACGTAAATTATTTATTGGCTGTCACAACGTGCCTGTTTTTCTGCATCTACATCGACTTGCTTTTTTATATTATCATCACTACAGTCAATCTTTTATGTACAGCTAAATTGATGTCTATTGCCTACAGATACATAACTCTGATTACCACCGCAATCTTTATAGGGTTGCAATTGCACCTTAACTGCTGCCTCCTCCTCCATTGAGCCTTTTTTTTTTCGCGGAAGATTTGAGTGTTTCGCATTGGTTATAAATAACGTAAACATCATTTCTTAAGCGATGGAACTGCGTATGCGTTATAAATTTAATCAGTGTTACTATGCATGGCGATAACGTCCGCTTCATATGTTCTTTATTTTATTGTTTTTTTTTATTTGTTCACTAACACTGACAGCTGAGTGAGGCACCCAAAATTGCTTATTGGACCACGGCGACATATAACAAGTCTGGACAAGCAGAAAGTTAAACACCACAAAAAAAGCCTTATTGTGTGGTTAGTTGCTAGTTATCTTATATACATAATACTTACCGATAACGTAAAAGATTAATCAAATAAAGTAAAAACAGTTTTGGGGCATATAAGTGCAAAGAATGCGTACCTAATATTTGGGCCATCATAACCTACTTTTGGACCACTGAAACCTATTTTATAACGTACAAGACGAGATTCTGGCTTATAAATAAATTGCATAGCAACGTGCACATGCGGTCTGAGAACAATGTTGTCTTAGATGAACGTAGGCAAGCTGCATTTTATCATAATTTTTGTCTATCAAGGAGGATATACCCACTTTTCTAGACTGGGAGAAACATTTAGATGGAAAGTCAAAGTTGCGTGCTACTTTTATTTCCCATAGGCACAGTGTTACATGCTACATCATCGAGAAAATCTAATAAGCGTGGACCACTGGCATAGTAACAAAGAGACACGTTCAATTTGCTTGCCCGGTGTTAACACTCGAAGACAAGATCATGGTGCGCCTATCTGGTAGGCTTGTAGAGGTTTACACATTGTCACTAAACACATTTCATAATTTCGCAGTCTTCAATAGAGAAAAAGTACATAATTCATTACACATATCTTTTTTTTTTTTGGAGGGAGAGGGAGAAGTCTCGTGGAATGCTTTGAAAGGGCAAGCTTCCACCAATGAGTGATGCCGTTGTCTTTTACCCTTTTCATACAGTCGCGTATCTTTAGTAGACCAGGTCATTGCGCCCCTACCTATCACTCCCTTCTGGCGTCACAGCCTAAGCTTACGCATTGTTTTTTTTTCAAATCCCGAGCATAGTACCTTTGTTAATCAAGGTGAAGTATTATCGCTCGATCATGCACAATTTTAAAACAACGTGCTTATTTCCTTTGTTGCAGTTGCAAACAAGTGGTTCCGCTCCAACAGCAACCTGTTCCGACTGCCCTGCTCACGGAATCGCAGCCAACCTCTGGCTCCACTCGTGTGAACCCTACCAGACTCTTGTCGCTCGCACAGAGCATTCCTCTTAAGTCATGCCAATGAATGTGTGTCTTTGTCCGTCTATTTAAATACTCACGCTAATAAATGTTACGACTTGTATTTAAAGACGAAAGCCTTCAGTGACCTTGTAGACGCCCTTCCTCCTCGAGACTGACGCGAGAAGTCACGTGACCTCCGAATGTTCACGATTTCTGGCAAAGTTTCGCAGTCTCGCTAAAGTCCCTGTAGCCCCCCCCCCCACCCACCCATTGTTTTCGTTGTTGAAAGTTAGCGCTCGTGTTCGTCCAATACAGTCGCATGTGACGAGAAGGTTATCCTGCGAGCGCCGACCGGCCTAACAACCCAGGCACCTGGCGGCCCGTTTCGGCGTGCTGAAAATCAAGATTGCGCATTCTTCTCTCAATCGCTGGTTGTTCCGCGCTACACCAATTACCTCTATGGAGAACACACCCTTTTCCTCTATCTTAAGCCTTAAGTTCGTCGCGGTCAAGATGTGTTTATTCTTGATGAGCTCTTATCACGGCAGGAAATTACGAGCTTGTTGTGAGAGGCGTGTTAAAGGTGCCGCTTGGCACTGCTTCGTTCAAGCATGTTCCTCAGACAGGAGTGATCGTACCTTAAGGAACAGCAAAAAGAGCGAGGTTTTCAAAGGTACCAGGCTATCCTCCTAAGAGAATTCTCGAACGTGGCGCTGTTGTAGTTCTTGGTCGGTGTTCACGCGATAACCTTCAAATCGCACTCGACTGTACTTCTTGTCCCTGTGTGTTTCCCCAATACGCTAGAAGCCAGCTTACCCGGCCAAAAACTCGCGTGACTTTCTCAATAGTGACGTCGCAGAACGGCAAAAGTGACGTCATAATGACAACATCGTGACGCCATACAGACGTCAATACATGACATCTACAGCAGTCTTCATGATGACTGTTGGTTCATGTCATCGAACAGGAGCAACCTTAGAAACAATACATACTCCTTATTTATGCAGATAAATGCCTTCTTTACAACGTACCAACATGAAATTTCAATACACAGGAATAACTTCTAAAACAACACCAGTTTATAGAAATGCCATATTTGTCAGTGAAAGCCTTCTCATGCCCTTGTTCGTTCTAACAGTCATTACATATTTTAACAAGTACTCGGGCAGAGAAAATTAATAAAGGTTTTCAACATACATACTAAAAGCTTTACAGCCATCATGATTCTCTTCTGAAAGGAATGGAACTATAGCGACTGAGATTTGCGCATAGGAGAACTGCGTCCAGATGTCGCTCAAATATCCGTTCCTGAAAGCGAAGCAGGTGGAACTGAAAAGAAAAAATATATATATGACCGATGGTTACGATATTGAGTAATGTGAAGTCATTCTAAATGAAGCTTCGTGTCGCCACTTAGGGTTTCCGCGATGTATCGACTACGCCTTCACTATAGTTTTGTGAACTACGCCATTTTTTACCCTACTGCTATAAGCAAGGTTTACCCTAGGAGGATTAAAAAAAAAATTGGTGGAGAGGAAGCTCCCGCAATGCCTTGCCAGCAGAAGTGGGCCACCTTTTGGCACTGCTAAGATGGCGGAAACATGCTCTTTTCTGATAGCGCCCACTTAAAGATCTAGTGGTTTTGATATGTTATGTAAATGCTACGTTAGTTCTATATTAAAAGATAGTTGTTCCCGACGAAATAACACACAGAAACGAGTATGAATCACTGACCCTTAAAAGAACTTTACCTCCAATAAGAGGATCACTAAGGAAAACTAGTAATAGTAAGACGCACTTGGAGCACTATGTGACCCGAAAAAGTTCCCACGTTACACTCGTTGAGCGTGCGAGGGAAATGCTTCGTTTTTAATCGCTGAATGGTGATACTTTATCATGCCCATAGTAAGATGATGGCGACAGCCGTTATCTTGCCAGATGAATGGCGTCACTTCTGCGCAATCATTTTCACTACAGCAATTTTTTTTATCCTCCTTGGGTTTACTTGGGTTTACTTCAGCATGTCTTTGAGGTGTTATGTGCACTCTGTTGGGGCTGCTTGTGGCTGATGACAAGGAAAAGTTATGGCTGAGCACATTGCAGTCGGTGGCAAGCGATGAATACACTCGTTGGACAACTAGAATTGCGCGCTGACTCCTTGTTATATTACTCTTCTGCATCGCTTTATTACATCGGTTATTGCGATGTTTTGCCCGACGTGAAACCTGCGCAAGTAATTTTTTTTTTTTTTTTGCCAATGAGCTTTAAGCATTATCGTGGCTCTGAGGAAGAACACTCCACTGCAACGCTGGAAGCCTGTCTCCAAATCCCACTGGATGAATGCTCTGAGGTATTCGTCGGTAGTTAGTATATTCTCGCAATCTATTTATTTAGTATATTCTCGGTATTTGTTGACGCATTTCATTGTTATCATGCGTATCAGTTTTGCAATGGCAACACCGTTCAACAAGGTAACGGTTGCCTTAGAGCGGTGCTGTGAAGCGTGTTTGCTCTCTCGTCAAAGGAAACCATATACCACGACAGCTAAACGCGTCCTTACAGAAGCAGTTCACTTTTTGTTGTTCATTACTGTAAGATAGCGTGTACCATGTCTATTGGAGCTTAGCAGTTGTAATACTCCTCAATGTGGATGCTCCAATGTTGATGCCTTATGGCACATGTTTATCTCGACCATTACCATCCCTTATTAGTGATCAAACCTTTACGGTAGCAGCAGTAGTCGACTGTGAGAGCGTAATCAGAAAAAAAATTGGCTGATCTCACATACAGTGGGAATCGATGGTGTGTGAAGCACGAATGAGGAAGGTTGATGTGTCACTTTAAAATCAGCACAGCCTTACGAGGTGGAGGTAAATTATGCCGTACATGACCTACATGTCATTATTATCACGTTTCGACGTGTCTTTTACCTTCGTCATCTATTCAAGTCACCTGATACCAAATTTGGTATATGCGGAGCTAGTGAAACGGCCTGAGCGTGCTTTGAGCGGAGCATGTAGTTCAGATTTACCTGACACGCATGCCATAATTATGATGTTTGGATGTGTCACTTACATTCGTCGTACATTCATGTCACGTATTGGCAAATTTAGTACATGGAGAACTGGTGAAACGGCCGCCAGCACGCTATGAGCGTAGCATGTAGTGATGTTTTGCACGACACGCATATCATGATCATCATGTTCGGACGTGTCGTTAACCTTCGTCGTCTATTCATGTCATGCAATACCAAATTTGGTATATGAGGAGCTAGCGAAATGGCCGCGAGCACATCAAGAGCGTGGCAGGTGGTTATGTTTTTACATGACACGCATCTCAAGATTATCATGTTTGCACCAGTCGCATACCGTCATCGCCGATTGACGTCCCGTAATACCAAATTTCGTATATGTGAAGCTAGCGAAACGGCGGCGAGTGCCCGTAACGTTGACGCGCGCGCACGCTGGGTGCAGCGACGCTACGCTATAGCAAAACGCGAGCACCTTATAGTCTGACGCTAAAGCGCGACCAGTGTCTGTCAGCGAGGCCCGGCGGCAACCGGCGCGAAATACGACATGCTGCATTTCGCGCCGACGACGTTACCCAGACACCACCGCGTCTGCTAGCTTCAGGACGGAGGGACACCGGATGGGTGTTCAAACGCGCATGAGTCAAAACAACGCCATGCACGCGGCGCGCGCCTGCGAGTATATGCCAGGCAGATCGGCACCTGGCGTGGCATCGCCGGCGTGACGCGTCGAAGTGTATTGGCACCTTGAATGTGATATGTGGTCATGTTGTTACATGACATGCATGTCATGAGTATCATTTTTCAACGTGTAATTTACATTGCAACGTGTTATTATTGCTTTAATGATTTATACTTTGTAACATGCTTTCTTCTATTGTTTTGAAACAAACTTCACCACTGTCTGCCTGGGGGATAGGAGCTTTGTCAAACTGAAGAACTATCGGCTTTTTCTCCAGTTCTCCCTTTTTTACCTTTGAATGAAATGGTGAAAATAAAAGATTTTCGATATCCGTTGATGTCATTTATTCGCGTCACGAAATACTGAATTTGGTACATGTGAATCTAGCGAAATGACCGCGAGTGCATCATGAGCGTTGATGTAGTCATGTTGTTACATGGCACAAATCTCATGGTTATCATGTTTGCACCAGTCTCATACCGTCGTCACCAATTCGCATCCCCTAATACCAAATTCGGTGTATGTGAAGCTAGCGCAACGGCCACACATCATCATTCACTCCGTGGATGTGCTGTGATTTTTGTGGGAGAGCTGAAAGCTGTACCATGGGTCTCACACTTAATGAGGCCGTATGGACAAAAATTAAGCGCGAGCAATCAGTGTTTAGGTGAAATGTATGACCATTTAGAGCACTATGTATACTTTACTATGGGAGAGCGCTGAGCTCTCCAGGGAAGACACGTTGTGGATTGCATATGGCGCAACTAGTGCTGCTTCTGGAGCCGTGGAACTCATGCAAAGGCCTCTCTCTCATCAAACGCAACCTGAGTCATGCCTCTAGCGAACCATGGGCGTTTCTCTCAAGTGCTCTGGTATTGTCAAATCAACAGGAACAATCAATGGAGAGTTTAATGTATTTTTGCTAAGGATTAATGCTATGAGTTGTTGAATAAAATGAAGAGAGCGTTACTTTCTGTGGCGCCCTGTTAAGATGCACATTAGCCACAAAACGCTGAAGTTGAGTACTGAAAAAGTAATACGCAAGCGTTCGTGCGGGAGATTCCTCCCATTTCACTGGACATAAAAGGAAATGAAGAGCAAGGAGGCGGAAGCGTAGGGCAACCGAAGAGAAAGGAAAGTTTCTCTGGTAACGCTGGTGCCATGTGCTGCACGCGAAACCAACTCAGGGCTGCCTGACCTAAAACAATCCTAGGGTATCCACGGAATGACTGATGATGAGTGCGGCGAAGCATCCGTCAGGCCGTTCGCGCTTCCGTCCGTCCGTTACTTTTTGCTTCCGTCCATTCGTGCATCTGTCCAGCCGTGTATGCATCCGTCCGTCCTTCCGTGCACCCATCCGTGCGCCCATCTTTCCATCCGTCCGTCCACCCATGCGCCCATCCGTGCGTACGTCCATGCGTTCGTCCGTGTGTCTGTCCGTGTGTCTGTCCGTCCATGCGCCAGACAGACAGAAAGACAGACGATGGACCGATGCGGCCAGCGGATGATTCACGGTTTGCCGATAAAATCCTCTGAAGCTTCGCCCCACTCATGATCATTCACTCCATGAATATGGACATGCTTTGAGGTGGTTACTACATACATGCATACATACAGGTGACAACTAACCTACGCCTTAAGGAGCTTCATCCCTGAAAATTAGCACAAAACAGACTGCAGTGATCACACAATATTTACGTAATGGTGGTAGCACCATGTGAGAAAGGTACCAAATGCGACCGCAAAATGCAGTCTCAAGGAGTCGAAGATCAAAAGCCTGTACGTCCTTAATTTTTACTCTTACTTCTTCGATAGCGTTTGACCAAATGGATTCGGATATTCCACACTGGCTGTAGAGAGAAAGACAAAGAATATCAGAAAGCTAGGGAGGTTAACTAGACTAAGTCCAGTTTGCTACCCTACACAGGGAGAGAGGGGAATGGAGGAGAAAAAGAGATATAGACGAGGAAGAGTTACACATTACACTTAACACACGCACCACACACAGTTTAGGTTTCACAGGCGGTCGCACAGGAATGTTTCCCTCAAGAATTGTAGAAGGACTCGTGTGGCTTTTTGGGCTGAAGCACTTGAAGTCCACGCAGCCAAGATCTTCTCCAGAGTAAATGGTAGACCATCCAGTACCTTTGAGTCACACTGGATAGTCCGGCCATCTTCTTCAAAGTCTGGACAATGGCACAGGACATGGTCGAGAGTTCCTACGCAATGGCAGTACACACAGTTGGGGGAGTCAGTCATACCAATGCGACAACTGAATGAATTAGTAAAGGCAACGCCGATCCACAACCGACACAGCATTGTAGCGTCCCGTCGTGAAGTCTGATGGCGGCTGTGATTCGAAAAATGAAGTGAGGTTCTGTGGGCGTCCAATATAGTTCAGTGGAAAATTCCAGTCCATAAGTGTGGGATTGTGCGCTATGTGGTGAAGTTCTTTTGCGGTGTCAGCCCTTGACAGGGGTATGAGCAGTATGGTTGCTCAATCGTGGGCACATCACGCAGTGTTGTCGGCGAGGTGGTTATCACCACTACCGTAGTGACCCCACAGCCATTGAAAGATTATGTCATGTCATTGGTTAGTGGAGCGACGACATATTTCATTTATTTGAGACATCATCTGATGGTAGTTCACGCGTCGTAGACTTCGCACACATTTAAGGGCCACATGGAGTTACGGAAGATAGCCCACTTCCCAGGAGATTCTCGCATAACAAAAATGATTGCGGTTAGATGGGCGGTAAGCTCGGAGCCCGTAGATGTTGTGACGTGTGAAGCCTTGAACTTGACAATGATTGACCGAGATGGAATCACAAAGCCGTCTGTCGAACTTCACGAGACTGAACCGTCCGTATCAATAAAAGCTCAGTTTGCATACAATATATGCGAAAGGTCCAATGAGATTTTCTTGGGGGCTGCAGATGACAGATTAGCCTTTTTGGTTATCCCCAGCCCTTCAAGGTGTACAGGGAGTCTTTGCAGGTACCACTTCACCATAGTGGTATATTTGCGGGTGAGAACCTCCAGGATATAGAATGCTGGTTAGCCGCCACCACTCCGAAGGACTCAGCCTTCAGTCTTTCTATTGTCAAGCTAGCAAGGTAACGGTTAGGTAGTCTAAATTCATGGCGACTTTTATGTATGTCGACTTATGCAGGTTGTAATCAGATTGTCTGTGGCGATGTGAATTGTTGCGACCGTAGCACACCTAGGTAATTCCAAGAATGTGCGACACTGGTTGTACAAAATGCCTATTTTTTTACTGGTTGTAAAAAGTACCTAAAACGGCCGGGAGGCTCAATAGGGAAACCAGCGTTGAGCCTGGAGTTCGTACAGCCAATGAAAAAATGTTGGTATTTGGAGAAGCTCAGCGCTCCTGCTGTTGAAATGTGTTTACAATAAGTGTTAAAAAATTTCGAATAATTGGTGCTCTACTATGGGAGAGCAGAAAGCCGTCTCATTTGAGATTAAATATTCAGAAAAAATTCTATTTACAGTATGTACAGAAGACAAAGGCTTCATAACATTCCAGTAATAAGGCACATACACTTCGGCACATCGATGTATTCCGACCAAGATCACTACGTTGCAGTGAATACATCATTGCTCTAATATACACGACAATGTTAGTATACATGTACACAAGAACGCATTGCGATATCATGATACAATGGTATAACGATAGAATAGATGCAATGAAACACAACTGATTACAGATGAAATCATGAATAACGACTGAACGGGCGCTACTTAGCACCACGTCGGTTGAAATGCGAGTTGTATCCTTTCGTGTTCAACCATGACGAAAGGGCAAGACCAATGCCACAGACACTCGTGCTCCCGTAGGAAGAAGAGCTCCTCAGAGAGGAACGCGAGGATCTCGTCCCTTTCTCCCCAGTATCAGCCACAAAGCACGCCGGTGACAATTCGCAGATACGGCCTTGTATCCGTTTCGCCAAAGCCTGAACAGCCCCGCAACTATTAAAAGAGCTGAGAAGCACCTTGCGGAAATCGGCCTTTGGACATAAAATCTCGCACATCCTGTCCCCGAAAACCACCATGGACCGCGCGGCAAAAAAAGCAGGAGACCGCACTTTCAATCGTCACATGTCGATTGGTCTCAGCCATGACGAAGTTGGAGCAAGCGGAAGTGCGAACCATCTGTCATCGCTGCAACCGATCTTGCGTGGGGAGCAAGCCCCAGCCCAACCACCAGACAAACTCCTGGAGATGCTCTGGCAACACTGCTGCAGTTATTGGTCTCCAAGTGCGGTTCATTATAGATTGACGATGCTGCAGCACCAAGGGCCGTAGAAGGGCGGCCATTGTGTCTACCCCTTCAGAATCGGCCACCTCTATCTCTGGGCACGTAGTCTCCAATCGCCGGTCAAATGCCAGTAGGGCTCGATTCAAAGGTGGTAATTCAATTGATGGGATACCTTGGTACATTTGGCTAGCCGGCAGGATGACACGTAGTGATAGCTTCAGATGGTAGCGAGCCAATGTCTCAGCGGGCGTACCGTCATTGCTTAGTATTTGCAATAAATTGCAGAGGCACAAGAAGGAAGCCGTGCCGGAAACGTCGGGGGATGCGAAACCGCCTTTATCACGTGGTTTAGCCAACGCCAAACGCGATAAAAATTCTGTGCCACCAGACCAAAAAAAATGAATTGATGCAGCTTTGCACTTTCCTGGAGATGTTGAGCTGCGGTTTGACAGAATGGCAAAGGTACAATAATTTCCCGAGGTAACCCGTTTGAGATAAGTGTTGTCGTTACAAGAGGGCAATATTGAAGTAAGTGTCTGGCTTCTTTTGCGTCACTTTGAAGACTTCATACAATGAATGACCAGATGCTGTCATGTACACCAAGTGCAATGAAAGTGACGCCCAGCATTGTGATGTTAGGAGACCAGTGTAAAGGAGACGTGACGTTGATACGACCGTTGGTGTTGCCAATAAAAAAAAACAACACCTAAACGACATCTGAAAGTGCTAAAAATTTACGTGTATGGGTGTCAACCTTCGTGTTGTATACAGATCTCAACCACAAACTGAGACCAAGTGGAACTACTGAAATAACAAACAATTTTTATCTGCGAGTCACGCTTTTCAGTGATAACTCATCTACTTGAGCTATATCAAATGAGAATAAAGGTGACTATTATTCATAATTGTTCACAGTGGGATTCTTTTGGAAACTAAAAGAAAGTTTGAACGTCCTAACAACCAATACTGCTTCAAGCTCGCTCTGGCCGCGATGTCTCTCCAGCGTATCGTCCGACATTTCGAAGTCTCCCCTTTTTATTTTGGGCCAGCGAGGATTGTAGAAAACATTTTATTACAGGAAATGTACCAGAGAGTTGCGGCATATTACATGCTTGAGTGGCAAGACCCTATTCCGGGATGCCAATGGAGTTGGCCACTGCTCGAGCGCGCCTCACCAAGGAGCGTTGAGCACCCAAGGTCGAGCAACCGAGCAGGTACTCCTGCCAAGCCTCTCTAGTAGGGATGAGCAAAAGGGGTGAAAAAGAAAGGGGATGGGAAGCGCACGAAGCAACGACTTGGTAGGTGTCGGTCAGAACCTGGCAGGTCGAAAAGGTGCCACTGATTTCCGGCAGAAGATACCTGGCGACCACTGGACTGAGATAAGCGTTCGTCGTAGGTGGCGAAGTATTCGCTCGTCCACTTTCTGCAGACCACGTGCGGGGTCCAGGTAGAAGCGGCGCGAAGCCCGGTAATAGGCAAGAATTTCGCGAAAGCGCGTCAGGTTCGTGTTGCCAGATTCTGACTCGGAACATAAAAAGGCAACTGCCTGGATGAGAAAGGCGCGGGCAGCGGCGTTCGCCACCTCGTTGCCGGTATTATGCCGGGAGTGACATTCCGGGGCTGCTTAAAATTACAATGGTGGTGTGGTGAGTCTGCTGGGCCCGCGGACGTAAAAAGTCTTTCCACCCGACTACCCGGAGGGACCTTTACAACCTGTGCTTCCACCTCCTCCTTTGGGTGGTGCACCGAACAATGGGCCTCGCATCTGGACTTGTGCCAAGAGCACGCTTTCTACATTCCTGGGCCAGCGACCGCGCCTTCGTGCATTGTGTTCGGGGCCTGCAAGGAGATAGCTGAGCCAGTGATGCTGTGTTGCTATTCCCTGTGCCACGGGGTGTGTGTGTCCTTGCACTTTTCTAGAAACTGGTTTGGCGGACTAGTCTGCCCCGGGTCAGAGTGGAGGAGGACAACCCTATTGGAGGGACCTGAACTGACTTGTCTTCCCTCACAGTGAATCCTGGGAAGGCAGTGTATAAAAACGCGAGCGCAGAGACGCTCGGGTGTGCTTCACCTGTTCAATGCTGTTCTACGCTACTCTCAACACGTAAATATTGTATATAAACGTTTTCTTCTCATCTATGCCGCTCCTCGACTCGTCTTCTCCCGGCACTCGGATGGCTCCAGCTGGGACCATGCTACCCAAGGTCGCCACATTCACGGACGTGGCGGCATGTCCCGACACCTCCTCCCTAACAGTGGATGGCAGCTCGGTGGGATCGGCCGGCGTCAGCTACCCTGGTGTGCGTAGTACTTGAAGTTTACCTCTCGTAGTGTCAGACCTAGCTAGCGGTCTTTGTTGGTAGGTTCTGGTGTGGTAACTTTGTGGGTCGGCCAAGGTTTGAATGATTCGACCACATTGTTTCACTCGAGGGTAAATAAGGCGTAGTGAAATGCTCGTAAGGCCAGACCTAGCTAGCGCTCTTTGTTGGTAGGTTTTGGTGTGGTAACTTTGTGGGTCAGCCAAGGATTGAATCATTCAACCAGATTGTTTCACTCGAGGGTAAATAAGGCGTAGTGAAATGCTCGTAGGGCCAGACCTAGCTAGCGCTCCTTGTTGGTAGGTTTTGGTGTGGTAACTTTGTGGGTCAGCCAAGGATTGAATGATTCGACCAGATTGTTTCCCTCGAGGGTAAATAAGGCGTAGTGAAATGCTCGTAGGGCCAGACCTAGCTAGCGCTCTTTGTTGGTAGGTTTTGGTGTGGTAACTTTGTGGGTCGGCCAAGGATTGAATGATTCGACCAGATTGTTTCACTCGAGGGTAAATAAGGTGTAGTGAAATGCTCGTAGGGCCAGACCTAGCTAGCGCTCTTTGTTGGTAGGTTTTGGTGTGGTAACTTTGTGGGTCAGCCAAAGATTGAATGATTCGACCAGATTGTTTCACTCGAGGGTAAATAAGGCGTAGTGAAATGTTCGTAGGGCCAGACCTAGCTAGCGCTCTTTGTTGGTAGGTTTTGGTGTGGTAACTTTGTGGGTCGGCCAAGCATTGAATGATTCGACCACATTGTTTCACTCGAGGGTAGTTGAGGCGTAGTGAAATGCTCGTAGGGCCAGACCTAGCTAGCGCTCTTTGTTGGTAGGTTTTGGTGTGGTAACATTGTGGGTCAGCCAAGAAACAAATGATTCGACCACACTGTTTCAATAGAAGGTAAACGAGGCGTAGTGAAAAGCTTGTAGGGCCAGACCTAGCTAGCGCTCTTTGTTAGTAGGCTTCAGTATTGTAACTTTGTGGGTCGGCCAATAATTGAATCATTCGACCGCACTGTTTCAATAAAGCGTAAACGAGGTGGAGTGAATTATTAATAAGGACAAGTTCAAAGTGCTGGACCTTCTCGAAATTTGCAAGGAGTTAGGTCTTGCGGTTCTCTCTGCTAAGCGGAAACAGCAGATCACCGCGTTTATGGAGAAAGAGAAAGTGACTCTCGAGGAAACCCACGAAGCTCTTGAGCAAATTCGAGATAGAAGGGAAAGACAGGAGAAAGCTCAGGAGGATATTCGAGCTGAAACGCAAAAACAGGCCGAAGAAGCCGAAAGAATACGTGAGGCTAAAATGCGAGCATTAGACGAAGACATAGAAACGGCGAATAATCGCATTCGGGAACTGCATCAGCATCGTCGTCCGTCGTGTATATTGTTGGATATGTGTGAAGCCCGAAAGGTGCAATGAAGTGGCGAATACGGTGGAGTGTGAAGTCACCGAGAAAGCCGCTGTTTGCGAGGTACCACCCGAGAAAAGTACGCGTCTCTATCATTGCGACACGCAAAGTGATCGTCCGGCGGAGAGAAAACAGCAACAGGTCGTTGTTAGTGAAATTGCGCCTAGGGAAGGTACGCGACTCTCCGATGGTGCGAAGGTAGTGCATGTAGAGAGCGGGACGGTGGCTGGTGTGCAAACTGTTGCAAGTCCAAAAGATGTTCCATGTGAGACCGGGGCTGATTCCAGTGGCCCTGATAGGGTCATTGATGAGCTGGAGACCACGCTTGAGCCTCAGCAGGGGAATGGCCTTTCGGATGTCGAAAGAGAGGACAACGAAGGTAGTCCTAAATGTAGCGAAGACAAAACGCTACTAAAACCCTACAGTACTGCCAGCAAGGGGGAGCTACTGTTGAAAGTATTTCCTAGAGATAGCGTGGGAAATGTCTCAGAGGGTGAGAAGGTACATTGCGAGGCTATCGTAGGTGTACAAACAAGCACAAGTTCAGTGGAGGATCGTTTCGAGGAAATGTCTATTCCCAGCAGCATGAACAGAGCTTGTGTGGTGTTAGAGACATGCCTCATGCAGCAGCATGTAAACGATCGGCCGGACGCTAAAAACTACCCACAAATCGAGAAGAACGCGAATTTCCAAGAATTCGGATCTGTGGAGGGCCCAGCGTCTGGTTTTGCGAGAGGTAGCAGAGATAAATTAGCCCGACAGAGCAATGGAGCGGAGAAATCGAAGGGCGAAGGTTGCAGAAAGGGTGGTGGACAGGCACACCTGAACTGTAGGATTGCCGATGACGCAACCAGGGAAGTTTGTAACAACCAAAGAAAGGTTGTACGTAAGCGTCACCGCAAAAGAAGGAAGCGGGGACGACGTGTGGCACCACAAAATGTGGAGGCAGAAAGCACGCCCCAGCGAAAACGGAAAGGTCGGCGATCGGGCAATTCAATAAAAGGTCCTTTGACGCAGGGTCAGGCGAAATTGGCGAGAGAGAAGTAGCGGAAAGGGACGCGCGTCCCCAAGAAGGAAGGCGCGGTCAAAAAGAACAGGTTTGCATCGACAACTATGTCGGCATCTTCCTAAAAGAAAGGCTGCTGGTCCTAAATTCAGGGTGGAACCAAACACCAAAGGACCATGGCGAATCTTTCCCCCGCACTTCAGGAATCTTCGGTGTCACGAAGAAAGGCGGCCAGAATCAGGATTGAGGAGAGATAGCAAAGTTGGGCTAGGAGCTCGCGCTCATTGTGGCTTCTTGCGACTGCGAAAGTGGCAGAGAGCACGACCGCCACGTGCAAGACTTAAAGCGTGAAGGTCAACTGCAAGCTTTTCGCAGAATGCGACCCAGAGTTTCTGGAAGGAAATCATTTGCATATTCTTCCAGTTTTCAACCTTTGAAGTAAAGTTTTCTTTTGTATGTAAAGTTTGATAAGAAAACAAAGATTGGTTTCAAAGGGTTCATGCTAAACGCTGATTGTGTTACATTTGCAATCACACGCGCATTTAGATTTTTTAGATGGTACGGAAGCGTACCTTTGGTCGTAAAATGTTACAGCGCTCTATAAGTGCGAATGGAGCTCACGCACCTGAAGGAACCCAGCGCGTTCTTTATTCAAGGGGCTGCCATGATAAGGTATCATTAACCAAACAAGACGATTACGCAAAGTTTAGTTCCGTCACTTTGGTTTTGATAGAATGTTTAAGTATCGAGGGATAGTTTAGGCGGAGTGTTACGCGTTACCGAAATTCAAGGTAGGAGTGACAATTTTGACAGTTGTAAGTTGCAGCCGAATCTAGTGTGAAAGATTTGAGTCTGTCAGGGTGTGTCCTACTAGAGACGAGAAGAAACGGTAACGTTTGAGCTTGGGTTATAGCCTGCGCTGGAGCATGTCACTTCAGCAACACAATTTTGAAGTTTGCTATAAGAAGGGTAAACTGCACGCTAATGCCGATGGTCTTAGCCGTGCCTTCTGAGCTGTGGCAGCATTCTCAGGAAAAATTATTGTACTGCTCCGTATTTTTTTCATGTGATTACGCTTTTCATATATATTTTTTGTGTGTGCATCATGCACAATGTGTTACCACTCAGCGAGAATGTTCAGGAGGATTAGTGAAACCTGAGAGTTTCCGTTGGCTTCCTTGATTGTTCACTTCTCTTCCCCGAGTAGCTATAGCGCAATTGTAATTCTTGTATCCTCTCGACGTTGTTGTTGTAGCAAAAACCGATATCGAGGTCTGTTTTGGCTTGTCGCCATGAGATACGCACTTCTCCCTGTTGAAGTTAAGTGCCGATACAAATCATCAGTTTTTTTTTTTTTGGTCTAGTTTGGTATTACGTCTGGTTTGGCATTGCGAGGGGTGTGCTGAAGGCGCTTGCAGCGTTAGGTGTGGTTTGACAATGTTTGTCTTGTCGAGTTCGTCGTATCCACAGTAAGCATGAGTCCGTGCAAGAGGCCTGATCGTGGGGAATGCCTGCGGAGACGATGGCGGTCCGGAGCGCTTCGCAACGAGACCCAGGAAGAAGCCAGGTGTCCGACCGCATCAATTCAGCCTAGCCACGTGTGGCAGCTCGTCCTCGTGATGCATAGTTCGGTGGCGGGGGTACTGTTATGCCGGGAGCGACATTCCGGGGCGGCTTAAAATTACAATGGTGGTGCGGTGAGTCTGCTGGGCCCGCGGACCTAAAAACCCTTTCCACCCGACTACCCGGAGGAACCTTTGCAACATGTGCTTCTGCCTCCTCCTTTGGGTGGTGCACCGAACAATGGGCCTCCCATCTGCACGCTTTCTACATTCCTGGGCCAGCGACTGCGCCTTGGTGCATTGTGTTCGGGGCCTGCAAGGAGCTAGCTGAGCCAGTGATGCCGTATTGCGCTTCCCTGTGCCACCGGGTGTGCGTGTCCTTGCACTTTTCTACAAACTGGTTTGGCGGACCAGTCTGCACCGGGTCAGAATGGAGGAGGACAATCCTATTGGAGGGACCTGAACTGACTTATCTTCCCTCGCAGTGAATCCTGGGAAAGCAGTGTATATAAACGCGAGCGCATAGACGCTCGGGTGTGCTTCACCTGTTCAATGCTGCTCTACGCTACTCTCAGCGTGTAAATATTGTACATAAACGTTTTTTTCTCATCTACGCCGGCTCCTCGACTTGTCTTCTCCCGGCACTCGGCCGGGACCACGCTACCCAAGGCCGCCACAGTCACGGACGGTGCGGCATGTCGCGACACCTCGTTCCTAACACCGGACAGGCCCGAGTGGCCTGGGGTCCATACTATACGAATGAGGTGAGGGTTAAAACACCAAGAGGCTGCCTATAGTAGGTAAGCTGCTAGCGGGGTGATGAAACCCTGAAGGTATGGGGAACAGGTCATGCGCGAGTCCATCAGGATGGTGCGCGAGGTGGGATGCGAGGCGGCCAAAGCAATGGCAACTTCCTCAGCTTGCGTCACAGTGTTGACTCTAAAGGAGAGGTCGCCGACGTGTTTTCTCTCTGCGATCACGGCGGCCGTGAAGTGCCCGAGTATAGGGGCCCGAGACGTCAACGTCGAAAACGCCAGGGTGGTCGGGGTTTCGTGCCTGAAGGGCCACGGACCGTGCAAGTCTACTGCCGGGATGTAGCTCGTTGTTCCAGTTTGGGAGATAGTGGTTCCACCCATATTTTCTGCTGCCAAAGTTCCGACGCAGGAAGAGTGCATGGCGTGGCGTTTGGAAATAGTGGCCATGTAGGCTCCCTATTTGGCAATGACATGCTGCTTTTGGAGGCTAGCAGTCATTGCGTTCCTTTGCTGGACTTTCTTCCAGATGGTGTTAGCGCCGTTCATCCATGAAAAGGCACGCAAAGCGCAGTGCATCTATCTTGTCACAAAAACCATATGTAATCAGTGAAGGAAATGATAACAACGACTAAACTGCGGGGAAAGGCGCGTGGGATTTCGAGGCAACTGTGCACCAATCAGCTGGTGATTTGTGGTGGCCCATAGAGGTGGTGTGCCATGATTGGGCCATGTGTGAGGATTACGTGGCCGTAAGCTTTGTGGTTGGTGACGAGCCGAAGCAGCGGCAGACGGAAGATAGCGAGCCGAAGCGTCGGACGTAGGTGGCGCAGGTTCCGGCCAAGGAAACGCGGCTGTTTATGCTACTGCCGTACAACCACCAGCTTATATATGATTAACGTGCGCGGGTTTCCTCCTCAATTGAAAAGAGTGTGCGCATGCTGCTTCTCTAGTCCGGCTGTGGAAGTGGCTACCTAATACTACTACGACGACTACTACCACTACATACATCGCTGACGCACGAACCATGGCTTAAGAAGCTTCGCTCCGAAAGAAAAAAAATAATCCAGAAAAAGTGTGAGCCGTCAGCCGCTGAGCTAAGAAGGAGCATCTCGTTCAACGTTCAAACGCAAAGCCATTTATATCTACCAATTACCGCTGATAACGGGCACCTTGGGAGGAACTATCGTGTTGTCACCACGACCAGAAGATGGCACAATGAGTGCGCGTCGTCAGAAGTATTTAGAAAACAGCAGAGTATCAAGCCAAAAGGAAACATCGGTTAAGAAGAAGGGGGAGGAAACAGAGATTGACATGTGGAAAATTGGAATGTTTACGAAATATTCACTAGAGACCTACCGAATTTTCAAATAGGAAATCGCATAAGAAAAGATCTACGATAATTCTCGGGGTAGTTCTCTGCTGTTCGGGGCCAGAACGGGAATAATATGGACCAAGACACACCAAGCGAAATACGAAGGCGCAGACTCGTTATGCAATGCGTGTGGAGAAGAGGAGGAAACGACTAAACATTTGATACTGTTTTGCAAAAGGCTCCAAACAATATTTCCAGATAATGACATGATATTTTTCAAAGCTTTGGGGTTTAGTGACAGGGAAGGCGAAATAGACTTTGAACGGGTAGAAATAACCAGGAGGAGGCTAACGGATTGGTGGCTACAATCAAGGCGCGAGTAGAATTCAATTTTTTAAAGATATAGTGATAGATTTATGGCTAGGTGGCGTGAGCCACTGATTGATCTAAAGGGCACAGCCGGATACATTCATTCGTCCATTCAGCAACATCATCACGACACGGCGGCGCGTGCTCTCATCTTCCACCTGTACTTTGCCCCGCGGAGGGGAGGGAAGTGGACGCTCACTCGCGCGCCCTTGTCTCGCGGTAGTGAGGATCGTACGTCTTGGCTGTATTTGGGCTTTCAGCGGAACCATTGTGCCTCTGTTTGCGAAAAGGGCGCACTTTTCCGACACAGGTGAGCAAGAACTGGGACGCTTATTCGCGCTCATCTGCACCCGTGAGTACGTTTCTTGCGACAATCGTGCGTGATAAACACGGAGCACGGTTCGATCTGCTTACATTTCTGCAAGTGACCTTCCAGTCTGTTGCTATTGCGTTCATTGTTTTGCCTTTGGGGCAAAGTCTGATTTTTTTTAATTTTTAAAATATTAAGTTACATTTTGATAGTCACACAAATAAAGGTTTTCCATACTTAGCGTCGCCAGATCGTCATAACGCGGTGAAAAAGGCTCATGTGATAATCTCCCACGCGTACTTTGGCCCGCAAAGGATGGGGAGGGTAGACGCTTAAGCATGCGCGTGCTAATCTCGCGGTGGGGAGAATCGGTCGCCTTGGGCTTTCATAGGAACGATTCTGTTGTAGTTAAGGGACGCACAAAGGCCACTGCACTCGCTGCACAGTCTCTGTTTGCCAAAAGGGCGCACTTTTCAGACACAGTTAAGCAACAACTGAGACACTAATTAGCGTTCATCTTTACCTGTGACTACGTTTCGCGCGTCATTCGTGCCTGAGCGATGCTGATTGATTAATTTATACGTGGAGTTTAACGTCCCAAAACCACCATATGATTATGAGATACGCCATAGTGAAGAGCTCTGGAAATTTCGACAACTTGGGGTTCTTTAACGTGCACTCAAATCTGAGCACACGGTCCTACAACATTTCCCCTCTATTGGAAATGCAGCCGCTACAGAGGGATTCGATCCCGTGACCTGCGCGTGAGCAATGCTGGGCACATTTCTATATGTTCGCCATTTTTCAGCTAACATTCCAATTTGTTGCTATCGCATTCATTGCTTTGCCTTTGTGGAAAAGCTGTGACGTTTTGTCAATTATCTAGAAGAACTTTTCGGCTACTAAAAAGATTTTTCTCACGGATTTCACGATGACTTCATGCCACGAACGAGTGGTAGTATCCTGCGCTCGCTCTCATCCGCTAATGCTGTTTCGCTAACGCTCACTTTTCTTGCTGAGGCCACTACTTATTAGCCAACCACAGCCATTAATATAGATGTAATCAATATTTTATTGACACCGTCATTCTTTAACGTCATCCCATTCAAAAGACCACAGAAATAATAGAAGCTTTTCACATCAACCGATTTAAAGAAAAATGCATTATTCAAGCGTCTATAGACCTTTCATCAAAACAATTAGATTATCTCATGCATACGTAAATAGCGTAGTGCTACTTCGTACTGCTCTAATCTACTGTATACGTTTATGCTGTGTATGTTTTAGACAAGACTGTTTTCCAGCTGATATAGCCCTGACGTTGTTCACGTGGCATTTTTGGTGACAATGGTTTGGATGATGATGGGTATATAACTGGTGTTTTTTCAAAAAAAATTATCGTGCGTGCAGCGCATGACGCATCTTATCTCGTTCTTGTATTCGTCATAACACGGCCTCAGCAATTCGCCAAGACTAGCTCACTTTTCTGTTATTGTGCTTACTTATGTGCGAGAGCGAATTGAGCCGTTCTTTAAGTTCAGCAACTACAAAACATCTGAGAGCAACCATGAATCAATGAATATTACAGTGCGTTCGGCTTCATAAAGCTGCCAAGATTTAAACCTCGAACCAATAAAAGATGTAACTTTTTTAAATACGAAGCATTTCTTAGGGAACTTCAGCGACCTTGAGCGTCCCCTCATGGGAGGCCTATAGGCCGGCCACCTAAACCTGCTGGTTTCTTATAATAAAGTTTATTCCCCCGCCCTCTTAGAGAACTTCGGCGACTTTGAGCGTATCTATCTATCTATCTATCTATCTATCTATCTATCTATCTATCTATCTATCTATCTATCTATCTATCTATCTATCTATCTATCTATTTAGCCGCCAACGACTTTTCACTCTCCTGGCCGTTTTGATAATGGTATCGATACGAAACATAGTGTGGCATAACATAACTACATGAAGAACATATTTGACTAGTCATAAATGAAAATCATGACATGGATGTCATGAATAGCATGATTTACATTTCATGGTCCTGAGGCTTTTGCGGTGGTTTCGTTCACATGACATGTTGCAAAACTGGTATGGTATGATATGATTGAATGGTGAACACAAGCGACAGACCCTAACATGAAAATCATGACATGCGTGTCATGTAACAACATGACTACGTTCCAGGCTCATGATGCGCTGGTGGCCGTGTCGCTAGCCTGAAGTTTGGTATTACGGGATGTGAATGGATGACAGAGGTGTGATACTGGTTGAAACATGATAAACATGAGATGCGTGTCATGGAACAACATGACTATATGCAACGCTCATTATGTGCTCGCGGCCATTTCGCTAGCTTCACATGCACCAAACTCGGTATTACGTGACGCGAACGGACGACATAGGTAAATGACACATCCAAACATGAGAATCACGACATGCGTGTCATGTAACAGCATGACTACAAGCAACACTCATGATGTGCTCACGGCCCTTTCGCTAGCTTCACACATGCCATATTTGGTATTACGTGACGTCAATGCATGACAAAATATGTGACTAGGCAAACATAATAATCATGAGATTTGTGTCACGTGAGAACTTGACTGCATGCCACAGTGAAGGCACCAATACATTCAGACGTGGCGCAGGGTGCGTGCTCTCCAGCGTTCATTTTGACGCGTCACGCCAGCGTTGCGACGCCAGGCGCCGGTCCTGCCATTTTAAGGCCAAACCACATAAGCGCGAAAATGCACGCGACAGCGACGAGCGACGCGACGTAGATCGTCTTCGCGCGATCAGTCGCTAGCGCAGGCAAACCTCATTCACGCGACGGCTTCGGCGAGCGAACTTCACTGTTGCTGGCATGAGGCCGTCTACTCGCACCAAGAAAACCGCGTAGCGAGCGGTATGCAATTTAAAAATAAGATATATTGTTGTGTAATGAAACGGAAAGTGTTTATTATTGCCTTGCAGCACATTTTATATGCACATGCGTAATAAACATTGCGTTATTTCTTGTTGCGCATACGTGACTCGGGCAGGGTCACGTGCACCTACGTAGTCTTTGTCTTTTCCGGTTTTTGGCTATTGGCTGCTTGAGCCCAGCACTTCCGGGCGATGAGCGACGGTTTCCAAATCGGGAGAACCGAGCGATCGCGCGAAAACGAGCACGCGACACGTCGCGCGAACGCCCTGTTTCGTCGCTCATAGCGTCGCTCGTCGCTGTCGCGTGCATTTTCGCGCTTATGTGGTTTGGCCTTCACTCCCAGGCGTGCGCCGCGCTGCGTTGCTTTGACGCATGCGCATTTCAGCGCACCCGGCGTCCCTCCGTCACAAAAAGATGGAGACGCAGTGTTGTCTGGGTAACGCATCGGCGCGAAATACAGCATGTCACATTTCGCACCGGTTGCCATCGGGCCGCGCCGACGGACGCTGGTCGCGCCGGTCGCGTCTGACGTCACACTAGAGTGCTCGCGTTTTGTTAACGTAGCGTCGCTGGCCCAACGTTCGCGTGCGTCAATGCTACATTGGAGTATGCTGGGCCCTTCATGATGCGCTCGCGGCCGTTTTGCTAGCTCCACATATACCAAATTTGGGGTTAAGTGGCGTCAATGGATGACGAATGTATATGACTGGTGCAAACATGATAATCCTGACACGCGTGTCATGCAAGAACACGACAACATACTCCGCTCATAGCGGGCTTACGGTCGTTTCGCTAGCTCCACATATACTAAATTTGGTATAATGTTTTAGGAATGAATGACGAAGGTAAACGACACATCCAGACATGATAATAATGACACGTAAGTCACGTACGGCATCATTTACCTCCAACTCGTTAGTTTGCGGTGACTTTAGAGTAACATATCGACCTTCCTCACTCGTGCTTCGCATATCATCGATTCCTACTGTACGTGGGATCTGCCATTTTTTTTACTAATACCAACAATTCTCTATTCTACAAATTCCGCTTTCAAGCGCGTAACCTATTAATGACAGCTTTAGCTACTGCAAAAGATAAATGGTAATTATTCTATTACTTGGTTCAAACGAGGTGCTTCTGGAAACTAAAGGAATATTTCGCCAGCACACAGTACCAACATTGCTCCGCATGAGTGGCCACGATGTCTCTCGAACGCATCGTCGGCCGTGTCGAAGTCTCCGCGTATTGACTCGAGCCAGCGATGAGCGACGCCAACACCGCGCCTTGAGCCACCTTAAGACATGGCATACCGGTTTCAGAAGCTAGCCCTCATTGAATTCCTTGCGTACACTTTCTCCTATGTAACGGTAAGGCCTTTCATGCATCACACGCCACGCATCGAATGACGCGTCTTGCGCAAACAAGAGGAGAGAGAGACAGGGAAGTTTATTGCAAACCGGTAACAACCTTTCAGGTGAGTACAACTGCCTGGTGTAACAAAATCACTTCAGCGGCGTGTACAAACAAGAGAACATAGACAGGATGTAACACATAGCACTTCGACATTCCCACAGATAACGAATCACTCAAGAAAACAAAGAGAAAAAGAAACGCAAAAAGAAGTTGAAACAGATTCACATATCACGTGCGACAAGATGCAATTTTTTTTTCTTCCCATTTTCCCGAGTTAAAACAGTAGAAAAATAGACGAACTGTTGACCGCTGCTGGAGCCGAAATTTAACTTCCAAAGCCCAATTTTTCGAAAAATAAAGGTGCAGAAACTATTCAAGAAAACTTTCCGAGGTTTTCTTGAGTCATCTGTTGCAATGTGAACAACAGTAATGCCATCACAAGTCAATTATCTCTTTTCACCCACCCCAAAAATTATTTTATTTAAACTACTAGAAAGCTGCTAAAACTGTAGTAATCAACCATATTAGTGTGGGTTTATTTGTAACAACTTTTCGAAAACATTAAATTCGTGCAGCTGTATGTCATGGCTTTCCGGTGAAAAGGCCGTTGCGTGATGACTAGAGGTTGCATTTCCAGGCAATAAGAAAGTGCGTCATCATCATCAACATCATCATCAGCCTGACTACGTCCACTGCAGGACAAAGGCCTCTCCCATGTTCCGCCAGTTAAACCGGTCCTGTGCTTGCTGCTGCCAATTTATACCCGCAAACTTCTTAATCCCATCTGTCCACCTAACCTTCTGTCTCCCCCTAACCCGCTTCCTTTCTCTGGGAATCCAGTTAGTTACCCTTAATGACCAGCGGTTATCCTGTCTACGCGCTACATGCCCGGCCAGTGTCCATTTGCTCTTCTTTATTTCAGCTATGATATCCTTAACCCCCGTTTGTTCCCTAATTCACTCTGCTCTCTTCTTGTCTCTTAAGGTTACACCTACCATTTTTCTTTCCATTGCTCGCTGCGTCGTCCTCAATTTAAGCTGAACCCTCTTTGTAAGTCTCCAGGTTTCTGCTCCGTAGCTAAGTACCGGAAAGATGCAGCTGTTATATACCTTTCTCTTGAGGGATAGTGGCAATCTACCTGTCATAATTTGAGAGTGCTTGCCGAATGTGCTCCACCACATTCTTATTCTTCTAGTTACTTCAATCTCGTGATTCGACTCTGCGGTTATTACCTGCCCTAAGTAGACATAGTCTTTTACAACTTCAAGTGCACTATTACCTATCTCGAAGCGCTGCTCCTTTCCGAGGTTCTTGTACATTACTTTCGTTTTCTGCAGATTAGTTTTAAGACCCACCTTTCTGCTCTCCTTGTCTAACTCTGTAATCATGAGTTGCAATTCGTCTCCTGAGTTACTCAGCAATGCAATGTCATCGGCGAAGCACAGGTTACTAAGGTATTCTCCATAAACTCTTATCCCTAACTGTTCCCATTCTAGGCTTCTGAAAACCTCCCGTAAGCACGCGGTAAATAGCACTGGGGAGATTGTGTCCCCCTGCCTTACACCCTTCTTGCTTGGTATTCTGTTGCTTTCTTTATGAAGCACTATGGTAGCAGTTGATCCCCTGTAGATTTCTTCCAGAATGTTTATATATACTTCATCTACGCCCTGATTCCGCAGTGTCTGCATGACGGCTGATATTTCTACTGAATCAAACGCCTTCTCGTAATCTATGAAGGCTATGTATAGTGGTTGGTTATACTCTGAGCATTTCTCTATTACCTGATTGATAGTATGAATGTGGTCAATTGTTGAGTAGCCTGTTCAAAATCCTGCTTGTTCCTTTGGCTGATTGAATTCTAATGTTTTCTTTACTCTGTTAGCAATTACCTTTGTAAATAGCTTGTATACTACAGAGAGCAAGCTGATCGACCTGTAATTCTTCAAGTCCTTGTCATCTCCTTTCTTATGTATTAAGATGATGTTAGCGTTCTTCCAAGACTCTGGTACTCTTACCGTCAGGAGACACCTCGTAAAAAGAGTAGCTAGTTTTTCTAACACAATCTGTCCTCCATCTTTCAGCAGATCTGATGTTACCTGATCCTCACCAGCAGCTTTGCCTCTTTGCATGCTCTCCAAAGCTTTTCTGACTTCTTCTTTCATTACTGGTGGGGTGTCATCTGGGTTACTGCTAGTTCTTATAGTATTAAAGTCGTGGTTGTCCCAGCTACTGTACAGATCTCTGTAAAACTCCTCCCCTATTTTAACTATCCTATCCTTATTGGTAGGTATTTTGCCCTCTTTGTTCCTTAGTGCATACACCCGACTTTTGCCTATCCCAAGTTTCCTTTTCACTGCTTTTACGCTTCCTCCATTTTTCAGAGCATGTTTATTTCTCTCCATGTTATACCTTCTTACATCGCATACCTTACGTCTATTAATCAACTTCGAAAGCTCTGCCAGTTCTATTTTGTCTGTTGTACTTGACACTTTCATGATTTGACGCTTCTTAATTAGGTTCTTCGTTTCCTGGGAAAGCTTGCCAGTGTCCTGTCTAACTACCCTGCCTCCAACTTCCACTGCACACTCCTTAATGATACTCGTCAGATTATCATTCATTGTATCTACACTAAGGTTGGTTTCCTCACTAAGAGCCGAGTACCTGTTCTGCAGCGACACTCTGAATTCCTGTACTTTCCCTCTCAGTGCTAGCTCATTGATTGGCTTCTTGCGTATCAGTTTCTGTCGTTCCTTCTTCAAGTCTAGGTGAATTCGAGACCGTACCATTCTATGGTCACTGCATCGTACCTTGCCAACCACTTCCACATCCTGCACGATGCCTGGGTGGGCACTCATTATAAAGTCTATTGCGTTCTTATTTTCGCCATTAGGGCTCCTTCATGTCCACTTGCGGGTTTCTCGTTTTCGGTAGAAGGTATTCAAAATCCGTAAATTATTGCGTTCTGCGAATTCTACTAGTAGCTCTCCTCTGGCGTTTCTAGTACCGATGCCGTAATCTCCTACTGCCTGGTCTCCAGCCTGCTTCTTTCCTATCTTTGCATTAAAGTCACCCATCACTATAGTATACTGTGTTTTTACCTTACTCATTGCCGATTCCACGTCTTCATAGAAGCTTTCAACTGAAGCGTCATCATGGCTGGATGTAGGCGCGTAAACCTGTACTACCTTCATTTTGTATCTTTTATTCAGTTTAATTACGATACCTACCACCCTTTCATTAATGCTATAGTATTCCTCTATGTTGCCAGCTATGTTTCTGTAAATTAGGAACCCCACTCCCAGTTCTCTTCTGTCTGCCAAGCCCCGATAGCAAAGGACGTGCCCATTCTGTAGCACCGTATAGGCCTCCTTTGTCCTCCTAACCTCACTGAGCCCTATTATATCCCATTTAACACCCTCTAGCTCCTCGAATAGTACAGCTAGACTTCCCTCACTAGATAACGTTCTAGCGTTAAACGTTGTCAAGTTCAGGTTCCAATGGCGGCCTGTGCGGATCCAGAGATTCTTAGCACCCTCTGCTGCGTTGCAGATCTGACCGCCGCCGTGGTCAGTTGCTTCGCAGCAGCTGGGGACTGAGGGCCGTGAGTTATTTGACGTATGCATGTGGGAGGTAGTGGCCAGATACCGCACCAGGGTGGCCAATCCGTCTCTGGTGAGGGAGTGCGTTCCCGGCGGTGGTTACCGGTGAGGCCGCACCCCAGGCCTCTTAAAGCAGTTCCATCAACACGTGGATTTTTTTTTAATCCGGCTGGGAACTGCGCGGCACCGGGATTTGAACCACGGACCTCTTGCATGCGAGGCGGATGCTCTAACCACTACGCCATCGCCGCTCTATTTGTGTAGATTAGTCGGGTCATAATAAAAATATGCTAGTTTTTCTTTAGAATATGTGATGTACACTATTTCAACTATTCAATTCGAATTTATTTGCCCAAATCATTATTTGCTTTGAATTCGCTTCAAACGTCAAATCGCTTATTTGCCCATCCGTAGTATCTGTCAAAAGTAGGCGAGTAGAGCACCGTTTAGGTCTCGAAAAAAGTAAATATTGGCCTCAAGGACATACCGTGGCGCCACCTATTTGGTGATGTCACTCATAGGAAGCCGCATTGTGTCGTTTGCTACAACACCACATGGCGGACAATGCAAGCGCTTGCGCGAACTTTAAGCTGCTAACATATCGTGAAATACTTTCCCCATAACGTAAGAATAATCAGACATTGTGCAAAAGAAACGCATGAACATGCGGCATCCAGCGGAACGTGCCACTAAACCGTAATACTCGCCACCATATATTGCGATGCGCATGCACTGTTGTCTACACACAAGTGAGAATGGTGAGCGGAGTGAATCGCCTGACATGATTATCATGTCATGAGTGGGATCTGGAAGGAACGATTTGATTGATTTGTGGGGTTTAACGTCCCAAAACCACCATATGATTATGAGAGACGCCGTAGTGGAGGGCTCCGGAAATTTTGACCACCTGGGGTTCTTTAACGTGCACCCAAATCTGAGCACACGGGCCTACAACATTTCCGCCTCCATCGGAAATGCAGCCGCCGCAGCCGGGATTCGAACCCGCGACCTGCGGGTCAGCAGCCGAGTACCTTAGCCACTAGACCACCGCGGCGGGGCTGGAAGGAACAATTTGCGATCCACTGCTCCTTTATTTATGCTCCGATCTGACAGACCATTATTGCCGTTTCGTTTATTTTTCGTTTTTCTATTTTGGTACGTTTACCTTTTGCCTTGGTTTGGTCTTGTCAGCAACGTATCGATGTTCGTTTTGAACACCTTCTATTCGATTGTAAAACGAACTGTTTCTTTCATAGTGACCGATTTTCCATTCACTGTTCTCTTTAGCTCCGATCTGAATGACGATAATGAGCATATCGTTTTCGTTTTTTGCCACTGAAATGTTTACGTTTCGTTTTGCCTTACACAAGTCGGCAAAGTATCGGCTTTAGTTTTCACCGTGACAGATATTGGAGACGCGAACGCTTTTCTTTTGACTTGTTTCGTTTATTTACAACAAGGGTTTGAAGCTCGCCTCAGCTAGCGAGCCGCTGTCGTGAAATTCAGTCCCACGATAGCTGCAAGAGTGAAGAAGGTTACAGCGCAGAAGGGGGTAGGACAACTTGAACAATTTGTTATCTAACGTTGTCACTTAGAGTTCTTATATCGCCTTCTCACATCCCTGAAGAACATTCGGGGTCGGGAGTCACGAAACCCAAGTTCACCGATTTTCGAGGTGACTAAAATCTGTACGCAGATTCTGAAATCATGGTCATCGAGCAGATCTTCTCTTGAGGGCTGCAAGTCAGTGTTGGTTCCTGAAAGGGGGAGCGGGAAAGCACCATTGTAGCTTAGGTGAGCACATGTACTGGTGTGGCTTGAGGAGGCAGGCACCCCTTTTGCACCCCCCCCCCCCTGCCGATGCCCATGTCTGAAATGTACGCAGTTTTTGTTGCACAGTTATGTTTCAACGCACGCCGACCACGTGGTGCGCGTAACACAAGAAACACCTGAGGATAATCATGTTCGATTAGCTCGAGAACATGCTCGGTGAAAAAAATAAACAAATCATGAGATTATGACTAGATGCTAGATTTTCAGGCACTAAAAAAGTGTGTGTAGACGCCAAAGACAGGCAGGTAAAGCACTGTTTTAGGTCCTCAAAATCAAAATTATAGGCACAATAAACTTCTACAAAATATTCCAAAACAACGACATCGGTGACTTGTATCCTTGGCAAGAAGCAAAAAAAAAAAACGATATTGTTTAAGACTGCAGAAAGATACCGATGATTGAACATAGGCATGTATTTCCCGCACGATTCGCAGTATGTGGTCTTCCGTTTTATTGTTTAGCATTTTGCGTCAAGTGCCCACCATTCAATTACCACTCACCTGGGTCACTTTCGTTTCATTGGGGTTGGGAAGGGCAGCGCAGGAGCAAATAACCAGACCATTGATACCCCAGAAGAAAAGGATGCTAGGTCTAATCGTGTAGGACCAATTTCTCCCCTATCGGCGAACACATTGAAGGGCCCCTCACTAGGTTTGGGCATTTCGAGCTGACACGCGTAATGGTGCAATGGGCACTTCAGATCATTTCTGTTAAGATTTGCAAATTACATGTCGTGGAAAAACGCTCACTTTCTAATAAACGCCTTGCCCTTCTCGCGGGCGTGCGCCCCAAGATCTAGGGAGTGGCGTACAGCAAGGACCGCCGCTCCTTTACGTTGGAATTGGTAGGCTGACGTCGGATATCATACGCTCTTCATCATACCTTCGTTAAATGCTAGCTATATCTAGAAAACATACTGTAACTCACATACTGTAATTTATATACTGTAACTCATTTTTCTAGTATGTATTTTGCTTACATGTTCATGAGTTGAACTGCATTTCCTAATATATTCAATATTTGCCTATGTATGTGTAGATATATATGTATATATATTTTTCTAACATATTATCTGTACCATCCCCCTTACACAATGCCCCTTGAGGGCTCTGTAAGGTACTGTAAATAAATAAATAAATAAATAAATAAATAAATAAGAGCAGATGAATAATGTCCTGTCTCCTGATTGTATCCTGCATTTTAAACGGTACCTCATTAAGAGCGTTGCACGTGACATTACTATACTTGGCATGTGCAATTTGGGTGTTCTGTTGTGTAGCATGAAGGAGTACTTTGGTTTGGGCTGGCTGCTTCATACCATTTTGAAAGGGAGGCACAAAGACAAAGGGAAAAGAAAGACAGCGCTCTTTGTTTCTGTTTTGAGGAGAAAGCTCCTTAAAGCGGCACCCGTTCGTCCCTCGTAGTAGTGCGTAACATGTCATACGCTTTGACACTCAAGGTGGTGCCGGTGGGAGATCTCCTGTGCGTTGTTGAACAATAAAAAAATTCGCAGCGTGCGCGTTAACTAAAAGCCGAATTCTCCTGTCTTTCATTTCCCATTAGCAGCCATTGGCATGTACATTGAGCACTATCTGACAAGAAAGGGTTGCTGCGTCATACTCGCTGGGCATAACCTCCTTGGTTTTGGAAAGGTTTAGCGAGCGTTGGGCTGCAGTGCCATGAATACAGTGAACTAGTATATACCGCGAACTCGAGGTGATTAAAGGTGGGAAGTAGACAAGAAGCACAAGCCGTAAGAAAGTGTGCGTGTGCCACCTTTCGTTTAGTCCTTGGAATGTCCGCTGGATGGCGGTGCTTCTATATGCTGAATATATGATGAAAATATGCGAGATGGTGGTACTTGGAATATTGACTAGATGGACGAACAGACACACAGACAGATGCATGGACGGACGCACGGATGGCTGCATGGACGGGTGGACGCATGGACGGACGCAGGGATGGACGCACGGATGGACGTGAGGACGCACGAACAGACGCACGCACGGACGGTAACACAGGCGGAAGCAAGAACGAATGGACGGACAGATGCTTCGCCCCACTCTCCATCATTCACCCTGTAGATATGCTGTCATTTTTTTTTCTTTCTCTGTATCTTTGCACTGTCCTTTCAAAATCAGTATAATGAATGAAAGCTGAGAAAAATAATACAACACGCAAACGGAATTTCAGCTTGTTAATATTTTCATTTTTGTTTTGAATAGCCTCGAGGTGCTATTCACTAATTGGCCCTCGTTTCGCGTTTGCCTTAGTGGACCAGTCGCTATAGGACACTCCGCTGCCGATCCGAATGCCACGGATTCGATTGTGGTCGCGGCGGTCACATCTAGATGGAGGCGAAAAAGTAGATGCCCGTGTACTGCGCCATGTCAGTGCACGTTAAAGAACACCAGATTGTCAAAATGTGCGGAGACCTCCACTACGGCATCCCTCATGTTCTTACCGTGGTTTTTCTACGCAAAATCACACATACTACCACTACTACTACTACAAATATATACTGTTACTACTACTACTACCCCATTTCGCTTGCGTTCGTCTCCTCGTCGTTCCTGTATCGTGCCTTCGCCAACCCTGACAACGCTTAGCTTGTGTTTGGTGCGTCGTCTCTGAACACAGTTTCAGCAGAGTGACGTGGTGTATCGCGGTCACAATACATGATCCTTGCCAGACTCTCCTAAAATACACGCACTGTCTGATCCATTCCACAGAAACGGGTAATACACAACAGAGAACGCCGAAACAAACGACACAACATCTATGGCGTACGTGCACAAGTATAGCTGGGGCACGTCATGCGCGCGTGACCTGGCTTACGCATGTTGTTCTCGTTGCGTATGTGTCATGTGATTCCCCAGCTCTGATACCGAAGAGAACAGGGAATGATTGAGGCTCGCGATGGCTACACATGACGAGAGGCAAGGTATTCAAGCTTGGTTCTTCGCATCATGCTCCGGTGGCTCGTAGCGAACCGATTTGAAAAATCACCGTGGTAGAACGCTTTTCATTAGGCACGCGAGAACTTCTAGGTTCTAACTACAACCTGTTATGCCCCCTAGAGAGGGATGCTTAAAAAGTAAATTACAAACAAAACAAAAGCCGCGTGACCGTCACACTATTCACCCGAAGGCGCTGTAGCAGATGGGTTACAATGTCAAACACACCTTTATTGGCAGAACACACTTTGTTCTCTTTATAAGCCATTTAATTCTGTCACGAAACTAACAAAAACGAATTTATAGAAATATTATATCTGATACGACATTCCAAAATCTTAACTACCATCGTGCGAGAAGGACTGTCTAGGTACATTCATTTTCGAATGTGAATTTTGCCTTAAAATCCTTGACATAGGAGCTCTTACCCAAGTTCAATTCGATGCCATGATGGTAATTCACATCCTAGTTCATTTTTCATATGGTTACACCTATCATTTTTGAGTAATGGCTTAGGACGAACCCTAAATCACTGTTCTGTGTTTGTTTTTTCATGTTTGTCAAATAAAGGCATATGGCACAGGATCTCATATGGAACAAGCGTATTCCAGCATACGGAGAATGTATGCCAAGTACACCGTTGATTGTAAACATGCCGGCGCCTGTCTCAGGCGCCGGCATGTTTAAAATACAAAGGTTTGGCGACCTTCACCACCACCGTATCAACAAAAGCTTTCTGTGAGTGGCCCTTCATGGTTTTTTATTCATTCTCCAGCTACCCGCGGCTGCCCCAAAAAAACCTGCTCTCCCTTTCCCACCGCAACACCAGGTTTTCAGGGTGGTTCTTCAGTTCCTTCCGGGCGCTGGACAGCTGTCTGTAGAAGGCGGTCGTCGCGGCCATAGACGTCACTTTTATTTTCTTACCCCGTCTTTAATTTTCCCTCCTCCTACTCCTGCAGACGCTGAGACGTGCTTCCACTTAGGGCTGCAGGAATAGCGTCTTTTTTTTTTTTCACTTTTTATGCTCCTCCAATCGCTCGCAGCATGTCAGCTTTGTCCTCGTTAAATCTTATGGTGTTTGTAAATATCAATGTTGCCTTTTTTACATAAATAACGGCTTCACACCACGCTCAAAACAAAATTTGGGCTATAATAGCACTCATATATGTACTCATTTTGAAAATAGGCATTTATAGGCACTTCTAGGCATTTAGGCACGAACACCCAAAATAGGCATTTAGGGGCACTATAAAAACACCATAATAGCTTTTTTTAACCTATAATTCATGCTCATATAGCAAAATGGCACAATAGGAACGCAAGGAACAAAATAGGCATTTGCCTATAATCCAGTCTCTAATTATGAGTAATGTACGGGCCGCGACCGATAGCGACAAGTCGGTGAGGCACACGTGGTCCGCGGGCCAGATATTTGAGACTCCCGATGTTCAGTGAATCCGTCATCCTCCAGCATCAATAAATTCATCAGCGAACTCACGCGATAAGCTACCCCTCGCGAGCAACAGTTACCTAACATCTTGGCTACAGAAAATCTTCGCCACGAAAGCACTTCAGACCCGCCAGTTGGCGTTTGCGTCTTATCCCTGTTTGGACTTCACCAGCCAAGTGTCACGCATTTTGAAACATTTGGGGTAATAATGACACCTTACAGCGGGGCTGGTCAGATACGTCTGCGGCACTGCGGCATCGAACAGTATACATACACCAAACTGGTCACCTGCTTGCACGCAATCTAGCACTGCTGCTTTTGCGGTTATATCTCCAGATGGCAAAAGTAAGCTTCACTAGTTGAGATTTGAACTTGGCGCACCAGAATCACACCCGAATGCGGCATTCCGCCACTACTACGCAGCAAGGCAAGCGACCGCATCCTATACGTGTGACGTCAAAACGATCGCAGTGCCGGCCTCTCCAGTGGAGGCCCTCACAGCCAGTACACACACGAAATTTCTAAATATCTTAGAGAACCTCAAGCAAGGACGTGCGCGACCTGTATCTACGACAGGAAGCAAAAAAAAAAACTTGCACGACACTCGTAAGTTCCAAACTGTGCTCGGCGAGAGCATGAGGCCATTCAGCTCACTATGCCATGTTTTTTTTTTTTTTTGCAATGCTAGTGGAATGGCACACAAGTTAAATTTGTGCGTTATTTTTTTTGTGAATCAAAGCGAGGCCCAAAACTAATCAGCGTCTGTTTCGCACGAGTTCGCATTCTCGCGCTAGGAGCATGCAGACGCCATACGCGTTACAGCGCTCGTAAAGCTAATTCACCCTCCCGCATGAGGGGAGCCGCCACAGCTGGCACAGTGCCAAGGGGCCCGATGGACAGCGGTCACGGCAAGTAAATGCTTTCGTCTTGAAAAAGTTATTGTTTATGAGAGCGCAAAAGCGCCAATGGCTGACCATAGCCTTGCATTTCCCACTTGGTTCGCAGAACATTCTAACTATCGCCGTAAGTGAAAGCTTCAGGCCGTTTAATAAAATGCATTTGAGGTACAGCAATGGCATTGGCAGGCAATATTTTAAATTTTGTGTTGTAATAGGTCACAAAGTTAACACTTGCTGGTATACCTTAAGAGAAAAAAAAATTTGGCACCGTTTGCCTGTGTGTTTATTTATTTATTTATTTATTTATTTATTTATTTATTTATTTATTTATTTATTTATTTTGGGCATTCTTTAAAAAATGCCCACGAAGAGGCAAAAGGAGGGAGCGTCTCGTTACTTGGCCCACTCTTCGTGAGGCACCTCGGGCAAGTACTGCAAAACAGTACATAGAAAATTGAAGATTATGCATACAAAATATAAAAAACAATGATCATTCCAACAAGCGCAGAAAATATCAGTTAAAGATTCAAACAAAGCTGTTCCTTAGCGATAAATACAAAGATGTTATCGTCACTATTAACATGTACTGAAATACATACAATTTGTGTGTATATGGTAAACAATGATAAAAAACAAAGATTACAACAGATATATTTGATACATCACCAATCTTCAGTACTCGCACCCTATAAGTGGGTTTGAATTATTACATTCGTAATTTGCCTCTTAAATTTTGTACCGTTTTTCGTCTCTCTAGCGCATTCTATTACTTCAGGAATCTTGTTACACAGTAAAACAATTTGGTTATCAATCAACTGTATGCCATAGTTTGTCCGACATATCGGCCCCACCAATGCAACAGTACGTAGATTTTATGCAAGATCTCTGCTTAAGTATGTATCAGAAAAACACTGAAAGTTGTTCCTATTTTTTTTTTTATGGTGTAACATGACTAGTTGTACCTTGTAGCACTCCGGGAATGGTATCACGTTGTGCAGACAAAAAAGGGACGTATTTGGGGGAACCGAGGTAGTCAGCAGACGTAGTGCACGTTTTTGGAGAATAATAATACTTTCACTCTTTGTTTTGTTACACGTACCCCAGACTAGAATACAATACATGATTTGCGAGTAGATAAAAGGCAAAGCACAACTTCTGTTTCACTCTCCCTGGAAGTAGATGCTGCAATCGTCGAATTAAACCAATAGACCTTGATATATTCAATCGAAGGTTATCCACAAGCTCGGACCAACTAAGGTCGCTTTGAAAACATACGCCCAGGAATTGTATTTTTGTTTACCTGAGGAATACTCTCAACATTAAATCTAAAGAAATAGTATAATCTGCAGGTCTATTTTTCTGCTTGAGGAGCATAAATTTAGTTTATTTCGTATTTAATTTTAACTGGTTCACTGCAAGCCATAATTTTTGTTCATCCAACCAGGAATTTGCAGTTGTCTCAATATTGGAGAGATGTAAACCAAAAAAGAATACATTGGTATTTTCGACTTACATGACTGTTTGGTGTAGAAGGAATGCTTACAATGTTCTTGATGTACAATATAAAAAATAAAAAACCCAATACCGATCCTTGTCGAACCCCATACTTAATTATACCCAAGTCAGATTTAAAATTCTGAAGCTGCACATATTGTTTTTTTGCCCAGAGGTCGCTTTTTTTTAGGTCAAGCGAAATTCCGCGTATTCCATACTAATGTAACTTTTTTAATTTATATGCCATGCTTTATTGAATCGAAGGCCTTACGGAAGTCAAGAAAAATTCCTACAGTGTAAAGCTTCTTTTCAAAGTTTTGAAAAGGCTGTCCTTAATACGGAGTAGGGCAGTCTGGGTTGATCTACCTGGCTGAAATCCAAACTGTTCTTCACAAATTATATTTCCGTTTGCTTTAAAAGAATACACCCTCTCATAAATCAAGTGTTCAGCCAACTTTGAGAAAAGGGGTAATACGGGTATTGGGCGATAATATCGAAGTTCATTTTTATTGCCTCCTTTAAAAATAATTCTTATGCGAGCCATTTTCATAGAAGATGGAAAAATTCCCGCCAAAAAGATCCTGTTACATATATAAGCGAATGGAACGACAATTAAATCAGTAATTGCCTTAATAGGTGTGACGGCAATGCCATCTTCACCTGGTGAACTATTCTTTAGTGAGCATATTGCAGTGGCTACTTCCTCCTCGGCAACGGGTGATAAAAACAAAGAATTAGCGCGTGGACTTTGAATATGGGATTCGGCCAATTAAGGTGAGACACTTGCGTGATAGTACTTGATGATCCTGCATCAATGAAGTAAAGATTAAATTTGTCCGCTAGTGCTTTGCCACTATAGTGAATGTTGTTTATCTTTATATCGTGAGGAACGGTGCCCTGTTTTTTTTTTCTATCATTTTATTAACTGAATTCCCAACCATGCATTTTCGAATTTTCAATCATTGTAGAAAACTTGTAGGCATAGAAATCTATTTTGCTTTCTTTAAATCCTTGTTTAGATTGTTTCGGAACTTTTTGAACTCAGCGAGAGCAGTATGATCTTTTCTTTCTAAAAAATGCTGAAAAAGTTTCTTTTTCTCGTTTATCCATTTAAGAAGTACCGGCATGGTCCACTCCTTTCTTGCTATCTTGTGTTTCTTTACAACAGCGTACGGAAAAGCAGTATTGTAATTGCCAACGATTCTCGCTATGAACAGGTTATATGCCTTAGATGGATTAGGTTCTCAAAACAAGTCAACCCAGTTGCAGTCAAGCATTAGAGAGCGAAATTAAAGGACAGCCCCATCGTTTATGTCTCTGCGCGAATATGTGGGGGAATTCTGCACTCCAGGCATTCGTAATAGTACAAAAAAAGGCAGATGATCACTTATGCCTCAACTGAATACTCCGGCTGGTGCATTGTCGGGTGATAATTAGTGAAACAGAGGTCAATAATGGTTTCCGATCTGCTAGTTATTCTGGTAGGTGTGTTAATGACGCTTTCACAGCCATACGTCAATTCCTAGCTTTAGTTTAGTAGGAGCATGTTTTGGGACATCAATATTGAAGTCACGAAATGATACAACAAACCATCGGTTAGAATCAGCATGAACAAGGAGCTTCTCTAGGAACTCAAGAAATAGGTCTGTGCTACCATCTGGGGGCGGGGGGGGGGGGCGGTAAATCAGCATTATTACAACCTTGCTGTTTATAACAGTAACAGCTTCAAAATCATGCTTCGACGTGTCATTTACCTATGTTATTCGTTCGCGTCACGTAATATAGATATTTGGTACATGTGAAGCTAAGAAAACGGCCGTGAGCGCATCATGAGCGTAACATGTAGTCTTGTTTTTACATGACACTCATCTCATGATTATCGTGTTTTCACCAGTCACATACCTTCGTCATCCATTCACGTCTTGTTATACCGAATTCGGTTCATGAGAAGCTAGCGAAACGGCCATGAGCGCACCATGAGCATGGTATGCAGTCATGTTGTTACATGACAGGCATCTTATGATCATCATGTATGCACCAGTCACATACCTTCGTCATCCAATCGCGTCCGTAATACTGAATTCTGTATATGCAAAGCTAGCGAAACAGCCGCGACCACATCGTAAGTGTGGCATGTGGTAATGTTGTGACATGACATTCAAGTCATAATTTTGATTTTAGGGGGTCGCTTGGGTTCGCCTTGCAGTCATGTCATACCATACCAGTTTTGCAACATATCATGTGAATGAAACCACCGCAAGAAAAGCAAGGTCATGACATGTATATCATGACAATTATGACATACATGTCGTTATTTGAATGTTATGGCTAGTCAGTTATGTTCGTCATACAGTGATGTTATATCATACAAAGTTTGATATCGATACCATTATCGAACTGCCAGGAGAGCTAGAAGTCGTAGGCGGATAGATAGATAGATAGATAGATAGATAGATAGATAGATAGATAGATAGATAGATAGATAGATAGATAGATAGATAGATAGATAGATAGATAGATAGATAGATAGATAGATAGATAGATAGATAGATAGATAGATAGATAGATAGATAGATAGATAGATAGACAGATAGATAGATAGATAGATAGATAGATAGATAGATAGATAGATAGATAGATAGATAGATAGATAGATAGATAGATAGATAGATAGATAGATAGATAAATAGATAGATAGATAGATAGATAGATAGATAGATAGATAGATAGATAGATAGATAGATAGATAGATAGATAGATAGATAGATAGATAGATAGATAGATAGATAGATAGATAGATAGATAGATAGATAGATAGATAGATAGATAGATAGATAGATAGATAGATAGATAGATAGATAGATAGATAGATAGATAGATAGATAGATAGATACGCTCCAAGTCGCCGATGTTCACTAAGAAATGCTTCGCATTTCACAGTGGTTAACGATTTGGAGTGTGTACTTCGTAGTCTACTGTAGGAGAGCCTAAAGACGTCCCACGGGCATTGAACCTGTGTGTTTAGAAAAATTGGGTAACGATATAGAGTACTAGGTACTCTGCTAGGGAGGGTTTAAAGCCGTCCCGTGGGCCTCTGTTTGATGAGGCACAAAACTGCCTGTGTTTAGAAATAATGGGCAACGATTTAGAGTAATTCGTACTCTACTATGGGAGAGCTGAAAGCCGTCCCTGGATTGGAACAAGTTTATTTACAGCATGTACAGAACACAAAGGCTTCATACCATTCCAGTAACAGGGCACATACACTTCGGCACATCTATATTTCACGACTAACATCACTACGTTACAGTGAAGACATTTGCTCTAATATACATGATTATGTTGTCGAGCAATGAACAATGTTAGCGCATCACAACTTGAAACTCACCGTTAGCGCAAGCTACACAAATTTCAACCACGCAAAATGCCCTACTTCGGTTGCTTGAACGCTGGAATTTTTCATCTTGGGGTTTCGTTTACAGCGCCAAATGATTTGAAAAAATGTTTCTCTACGCCAAGCGCGAAATAACTTCTAATTGTACTAGGCAAGCACGGAGTTATGAACACTGCGCAGAGTAGCCAGCACACCAGAAAATAGCACCATGCGCCGCATTATCTCTGAGCGTATCGTCAATTATTTTACTGTGCCCTAAGGCCGAAAACCGTGGCATGATTGATATCCCTGGTATCTGACGAGCTTGAGTGTACCTCAAGACGAGAGGCTGAGCGGTGGCGAGCCGCACTTCTCAGCCCACGTGCAGTGGACCAAATCTGGGCTGTCCGTTAGCCAGGGTTATTGCCGAAGACATCGCACGATGCCCCGTGGACGACAGCTCCTGGAAGCCTGTAGCAAGCCCCTGTAATTCCTGGTTGGATCCTTAATAAAGTTAATTATACCTACATCGTATCTTCCGTATTGTGCCCGTATGACCGAATAGCTCGAAGTCACATCTTGTTTTCAAATAACGAAAATTTTGAACCAAGGAAAAATCGAGAACCATCACCGGTTGACGAAGCTTATTTTACGAAAAGTGCCTTTTCCTGGATTCGTGATTATGGTAACAGCGATGTAAGCTATATAACACAAAGAGCTTCTTCGTTAGCCCATTTAAAAGTAATGAGGAAATAGCTCACTTGATATTGTCACGTGCTACAAAAGGTCTTCAACTAGAAAGAGCTGAGCCGGCGGGGAGATGCATTGAAAACTGGCAAGATGGCTGCTTCAATAATCAACAACTAGCCAGAGCACGCGCTGCCCCAGAACATCGTCTTCCGTTCTCGTGGGCAGCCATGGCTTGCGCTAGCCGTAACATAGCGGCCAAGTGGCATTATTCCCCCTCTGAGAAAACAGGACAAACAACTTTATTTGGTCCTGAGAGGCAAGGCAGCGGGCCAACAATGTAGGTCCCCACCCAGCCGTTGGCTAGTCCCATGTCGGAACAGAGAGGCCATGCCTCTCCGCTCGTTCACGGGCCTTCTGGACAGCCTGAAGCTGGACGTCTTGTCTGGGGTCTGTGATTGCCGTCGTCCAGTGTTCTTCTGTTTTAAAATCCTGTAACGCAGGGCACTGCCAAAGCATGTGACTCAAAGAGCAAAATTCACCACAATCTGGGCAAAGTGGATCAATATCCGGATGAAGCACGCTCAGAAAGCCCCTAGAGGGGTAAGACCCCGTCTGGAGCATGCGGAGCGTGCTTGCTTGTGATCTGTGGAGCTTATGATGGGGAAAGGGAAAAGTCTGTCGCTCTCCTCTGTAATGAGATGTTATCTCGTGAAAAGTAACGAGAGGATCACTGTGGACGAGCTCTCCCGAACTCACCTGAGAGACCACCCCGTCGCGGCTTGTGAAACCTCGCGCACAGTCGTGGGCTATCTCGTTTGGGTTCAGGTGACCCGGCAGTACGTCTGGTCCCATGTGAGCGGGAAACCAGACTATGTGATGAATAACGTCTGAGGGGGGTTTGCTGTGGAGAATTCTGGCTGCCTCTGTGGCTATCAATCCCGATGCGAACGCCCTAACGACCGCTCGGGAATCGGTGTACACCGTGGTGCGTTTCGTGTCTCTGAGAAAAAAAAAGGCATTACTCTGATGCTCGGAAAGTACAAAGGCGAAGTCGGGGCGATACAACAGAAAATACGCGCATACAGAAAAACAGCGATATGGTTGATGCGCAGTCGCACTGCCGCACGAAGTATGGCTTCAGGCGCACCACGTGGACAATCTCCGAGGAGGAGTGCCTTCGCCGTCGTGGCGAGAAGGCGCCGTCAGGGACTACCTCGTAGTTCACATCGCTCACGCATCGCAAGACTTTGTATGGTCCGTAGTAGCGACTGAGCAGTTTTTCTGACAATCCCTGGCATCGGACTGGAGTCCACACCCAAACTTGATCGCCTGGATGGTATTCAACTTGCCGATGCCGAGCGTTGTAGCGGCATGCGTCTGTACTCTGCTGGTGCGTAATGTGTAGAGGTGCTAACTGGCGTGCTTTTTCGGCGTACTGAGTAAGCTGCACAGCATCAGGAGTGATCAAAGCATCGCAATTGTGTGGAAGCATCGCATCCAGCACGGTCTGGACCTCACGTCCATAGACAAGACGGAAAAGCGTGAATCGCGTAGTTTCCTAGATGGCAGTATTGTACGCGAATGTGACGTACGGTAGCACCTAGTCCCAGGTCTTTTGCTGGACATCTACGTACATAGATAACATGTCAGCGATGGTCTTGTTGAGTCGCTCTGTCAAGCCGTTGCTCTGCGGATGATATGCCGTGGTCTTGCGATGGCTCGTGTAGCTCAGCTTGAATACGTCATGAATGAGCTGGGCTGTGAATGCTGTTCCTCTGTCTGTGATTACGCACGACGGGGCGCCATGTCGAAGAACGATCTGGTTCATAAAGAATTGGGCGACGTCGGAAGCCGTAGCGCGTTGTAGTGCCTTTGTTTCGGCGTACTTCGTCAAATACTCAGTGGCTACTACGATCCACTTATTGGCGGCAGATGATAGCGAAAAGGGCCCCAGTAAATCCATTCTTTTATGATCAAGTGGCGCTCTGGGTGGTTCTATTGATTGAAGAAGCCCCGCGGGCTTTACTGGCGGGGAATTGCGGCGTTGATATTCCCGGCAGCTTTTCACGTATCGCTTAACCGATGCAGAAAGCTTAGGCCAGTAGTATGCTTGTCGAACTCGAGCGAGAGTTCGAGAGGAACCTAAGTGACCAGATGTGGGCTCATCGTGCCAGGCAAGAAGAATGTCGTCACGCATGTCAGTTGGCACAACTAGAAGATAGGTTCTTTCATTGCCGTAGGAGTTTTTCTTATACAGGACCCCATCTCGCAGACAGAACGACGACAGACTTCGAGAAATGCGTCGAGGTATGGACGAGTTGCGTCCTTCAAGGTTTTCGATAACTGCGCGAATTTCATCGTCCGCACGCTGTCACATAATCAGATCTGTTGTAGTAAGGGCCCCAAGGAAACCATCGTCATCCTCGGTGTCGTGGCCACAAACTTCAACAGGTGCATGGGATAATGAATCAGCATCTTTGTTCTTGCGGCACGATTTGTAAGCGATCGTGAAATCATATTCCTGCAGACGAAGGCTTCATCGTTCCAGTCGCCCACACGGGTCCCGTAGGTTGGCTAACCAGCACAACGAATGATGGTCCGTCACTACCTTGAAGTGGCGTCCGTGAAGGTAAGGCCTAAATTTTATCGTGGCTCATACAACAGCGAGGCACTCTCTCTCTGACGTGGAGTAGTTGACCTCGGCGCGGGAAAGAGTGCGGCTAGCGTACGCTATCACTCGCTCTGCGCCCTCTTGTTGTTGTACGAGGACAGCACCAAGAGCCACGTTGCTGGCGTCAGTATGAATTTCAGTATCAGCGTCTTGGTCAAAGTGAGCGAGGACTGGTGGTGTCTGCAAACGCTCCCGTAGTATAGAGAAAGCTGCGTCCTGTTCGTCCTCCCAGACGAATGGAACATCTTCACGAGTGAGTCAAGTGAGCGGTTCAGCAACCCTAGTAAAATTGGCTATAAAGCGGTGATAGTACGCGCAGAGCCCTAGAAAGCGACGCACTGCCTTCTTATCACGTGGAACAGGAAACTGGCCACGGCGGTACTTTTGTCAGGGTCTGGTCGAATACTATCCGTACTGACAACATGGCCGAGAAACTTAAGCTCCTTGTAACCGAAGTGGCATTTTTTCTGGCTTCAGTGTCAAGTTAGCAGAGCGGAGCGCTTCCAGCACATTCTGCAGACGCTTCAGGTGCTCCTCAAAGGTGACAGAAAACACGACAACATCATCGAGGTAAACTAAGCATGTGTGCCACTTTAGATCGGTAGGAACAGTGTCCATCATTCTCTGGATTGTCGGAAGTGCAGAACAGAGGCCAAAGGGAAGCACTTTGAATTCATATAGGCCATCTGGTGTAACGAAGGCCGTTTTTTCACGATCTCGTTCATCAACTTCGATCTGCCAGTAGCCACTTTTCAAGTCTACCGATGAAAAATACTTGGCCCGCCGAAGTCTGTCGAGGGAATCGTCGTTGCGAGGAAGCGGATGGACGTCTTTTTTAGTCACGCTGTTAAGTTTCCTGTAGTCCACGCCGAAGCGCAATGATGCATCCTTTTTCTTCCCGAGCACGACCGGAGATGACCAGGCACTTTTCGAAAGTTGGATAATGTCATCTTGCAACATTTCTTTGACTTCAGCATTTATAACGTCACGTTCCTTTGCCGAAACACGGTAAGGGTGCTGTTTTATGGGCGAGGCGTCGTTATACGTAATTATTCGGTGTTTAGTGATCGGTGTCTAACGAACCTTCGAGGTGGACGCGAAGCACTCTTTAAATTGATATAGCAGTTCACGTAGCTCGGTCTGTTGTTCCAACTTGGAAAAGTTGACATCAACTTTTCTAAGTGGTGAAGTCACGTCGCTTGGTGTCGGTGGAAGCCCGTCGTTGGCTGATGTAAATGCGAAGCGTTCAGGAACGTCTGCGATAGGGTAGGCAAAAGTGATGGCGGTGTCACGAAACAGGTTCCGGTACTCGTTACTCAAATTAGTAACAAGTAAAGCAGACTGTCCGTCATAAAGCGTGACGAGGCTGCGTGCAGTGCAGACACCTAGCGCCAACAAAAACGTCAAGTTGCCTTCGGCGACAACCTCACCATCCCATAACTTGTCAGACACCACATCAACTAGGACGCTTGAACGCGGAGGCAACGTGATGTGTCGGCAGAAACGCGAAGCGTGCTGTCACAGATGTCGTCAGGTTTTCGGAGGATCCAGCTGTCGAAAACGTCACGATACGCTCTCGAAGATCGATAATAGCGCCGTGGTCCCGCAAAAAGTCGACTCTGAGGATTAGGTCTCGGGAACAGTCACGAAGTGCGAGGCAGCTGGCGAGAAACGTACGTCCCCGAATGCTCACTCTGATAGTGCACATGCCGATTGGGGTGACTACGTGCCCGCCGGCAGTACGAATTTGTGCTTCGTACCAAGGCGTTACAACTTTATGTGCACTGCTAGTGTCCCGCTTATGATCGAGAAGTTCACACCTGTGTCCAATAATGCACTAACGTCGAGGTGACCGTCGACTACCACATGTATATCCAGAGAAAATGTGCTTCTGGCTGTCGTCGCTGTCGTCGGAGAATTGCTCCGTGTCCGTGCTTGCGTCGGTGGGAGGCCTTGCTTGCGTCGAGTGTCAGCGGCCTCACTCCCGAAGGTCGCTGTCGTTAGTTTTCCCACCTAGGGCTTGGCGAGCGCACTGGCGCCGCTTTTGGGAGGCTCCGAAAATTTGGAGATCGCCTTGGGGATGGGGACCACGAATGCCGCTGCAGTGGCATGCGCTGCTGTGAGAGGTAATCTTCAATAGCTTCTTACAGTTCTTACAGCCTCTTACAGCTTCTGCGTATGATGCACGATGTGGCTCCACCGGGACAGGCGGGACATAGCTGGAAGGCGGCACTTGGAGAGCATGTCGTACTTCGTTTCTGACAAGGTTGCAAATAGACCCTGCAGTAGGTTGGGACTGGCACTGAATCTTTCGTGGTTCGTTGCGCACCACCAATCGAATGAGATCGCAAAGAGACTCGATGTTGATGTTGCTTGCCACACCTCCGATCTGACCTATTGACGAAGTGGCACTCACTTGCCGGTCGTACACAGTAGAGCACTGCTGGAGCACTTGCTCCATGGTTGTGGCTTCGGTCGAAAATTCCGCCACGGTCTTTGGGGGACAGCGAATGAGGCCAGCGAAAAGCTGCTACTTCACTCTTCACATTAAATGACCTACCTTCTTTTCTTCTGCCATATCGGGGTCGGCTCGACGAAAGAGGCTCGTCATGTCCTCGACGTACATCATGAAGCTTTCATTCGGCATTTGGAGGCGCGACTGAATCACTCACTCGGCTCCTTCGCGGCGATCGGGATTGGCCCAACTTGCCAGCAGGTATCGACGAAAGACGCTCCACGAGGGAAAAGGCTCACGGTTTTCGTACCAAGTACGAGCGCCGTCCTCCAAGCTGAAATACACGTTCCTCGTTTTGTCGAAGTCGGTCCAACCATTGTAATCCGAAACCCGTTCGAACTGGGCGAGCCAGTCTTCTAAATCCTCCAAGACGGAACCGTGGAACACCTTCGGCACACGTGGCTTCCACAGCGTATGATGCGTGGCTGCAGCGCTTTCCTGTGCGTTGGAGGCTGCAGCGCCTTCCATAGTGTTCGGGGGTGTGACAGACGTCATCTCGGGAAGAGGTCCACACTCAGGAGGTAGTCCTCGGAGTCTTCGGCTTGAGCGATGGACAGGTGTTGTCACCGCAGGCACAGGGCTACCTGGAGGCATTTGGAACATCGGCTGGGGGTTACCCAGCAGCTCCACCAGTTGTCACGTGCTACAAAAGGTCTTTAACTAGGAAGAACTGAGGCGGCGGGGAGACGCACCAAAACTGGCAAGATGGCTGCTCCAATAATAAACAACTAGCCAGAGCACGCGCTGCCCCAGAACATCGTCTTCCATTCTCGCGGGCAGCTATGGCTTGCGCTCGCCGTAACTAGCGGCCAAGTGGCAATATTTTCGAATTCTGGGCCGCATACGTATTTCTAAGAATTCTCGAAAACGCCGTGTTTATGAAACTCACTCGTTTTTTGGGCGCGATTTCTGCTTCTGGAAACGTCATAGCTAGCTCATGTTTTCAGAACTTACAATACCTTACGTAATTATCCTCTGTATTTTCATTTGTCTAGTGATTCTCAAAGGAGAGGATTTTCTTGCTCGATAGAAATTTATCAGTCACTTTAAAAAATATCGTTAAAGAAACCCCACCCTCAATTTTCGCAAATGTTTTAACTGTAGTCGGAAAGCTGCGTTATCATATTTTAGGAAAATTTATTTTTATTTATTAAAGACGATAGTCTCTTGGGGATCTTCGACGCAAAAATTTTGGTCTGTCTGTCTGTCTGTCTGTCTGTCTGTCTGTCTGTCTGTCTGTCTGTCTGTCTGTCCACTCTTAACGGCACCGGGTACTTGAAACGGCCGACCCCATCCACAGCACCCACCAATGTTGCGCAAGGTTTAGCATTCATGATTAAAAAGCAATTATTGCGCATGTCTGGCAACACGTATATATTTTCAATGTGCGCCTTTTACTAGAAAAGGCGTACATAAGTAATTTTAAGGACCATGGCGCTTATCATGCTGCGCTGATCATGCAACTGTTGCATGAAAAGGCGAGTGTTTCCAACGCTTTGCTCAGACGAGACGGTAATGGCACCTACCCGTCGCCTCGCGTTCTACATCTTATCACCTCTGAGATGGGCGCGCACACCCGTCTCAGAGCCAAGTGCTTCGTTTTCCAAGAAAACTGCCAAATGGCGCTCATGTCTCACGTGTGACGTGACTTGATGCACTCGTTCGCCTCCGCTGCATGCTCGAGGCACTCTAACGAAGCGCCTCCAGAATACCATTCACCGATTTTCTTACACAGAACATCAAATTAATGTTTTGTTCACTCTCTCCACACGCAAGACTACCGTCTTTCGACATTTGCAGATTGAAATGCAGATACGGGGCCAATATTTATTTTCCGGATTTCCAATATGTTTTTTTTTTCAACAAGTTGAAATGAAATTAAATGATTTCTCTTTTGGGTGAGGAATTAGGATAACTCGCTTTTTTTCCTTCTCTAACCTTGCGAAATAACTGTAATGAGATATTTATTTGTTATATATTTGTGATATATAGCTTGCGTCACTGTTAGTAAAATCGCAAATTCAAGAAAAGGCACTTTTCGTAAAGTGGCCATTGTCACCCAGTGATGCTTCTGAACTTTTCTTTGGTTCAAATTTTTTTATATTTCAAAACAAAATGCGATTTCGAGCTATTCAGTCATAAGGGCATAATGTAAAAAAAGCACAGAATATGCACGCAGTGAATGATTATGAGTTGTGGCGAAGCGTCCATCCATCCGTCCGTCCATGGGTTCGTCCGTCCGTGTGTCCGGACGGACGGATGGACGGACAGAGGCGTGGAAGCATGGAAGAACGGATGAACACAAGCACAAATTCTTGGACAGACACACCTAAAGACAGATTGACGGAAGCACGGATGAATGGACGGAAGCATGGACGGATGGACGCACTGATGGACAGATGAACGGGTGGAAGCATGAATGGGCGAACGGATGCATGGACGGAGGCACTGGTAGACAGAGGCACGGACGCATGAATGGATGTAAGCACAGACGTATGGATGGACTTTAGAGCCGAAGACCTTCAAGGTCTACGCTCGTACTTTGGCCATGGCGTTGGCGTTGTACTCCGTAGCCGAGCACATGCCAGGTACCCGCTATACGCCATGACGATGATGATGACGCTGATGGTGATCTCAGAAGGGTTGTGTTGCAACACGCCACGAGCCTTGCAAATGGCCTGCTAACCTAGGACGCGGATCTACTGAGGTGTCCGCGAACGCAGATTCGCGCGCACACCGACCCATGCTACAAGTGAGGAAGGTTAAAGTGTGGGTTCAGGAAAATGTACACAGATCTCGTCTTTGCGAACTTCGGGCTCAAAGCGATACCAATAAGCAGCAATATTGAAGGCGGAATGAAATGCACAAGCCAACACAATGTACCCCTTATGACCAATAAGCATTCTATATAACTTCACACAACTTATTCGCTCATTTACATGCGTCAGTGGACAATATCACGGGTGATTCATGACAATACCAAATGATCCCCGTGCTTAGCCCTCTCATCATCGCTTCCTTCGTGGATATGCCACAATTTTTTACTCATCAATTCCATGATGCATAATGAACTTTCTTCGTCAGCCGTATAAAGACGTTGTTTTTCTTTTTGAAGGACGCTGAACGATTCTGATTATCTATCATTCGTACTTTACTATACCGGAGAGGAGAGTGCCCTACTATTGAGAAAAAACAATGTATTTACAGTATGTACAGAACACAAAGGCTTCATAACATTTCAGTAACACGACACATACACTTCCACACATCCATGTATCATGACCAACATCACTACGTTGCAGTCAGTGAAGACATTTGTTCTAATACACATGACAATGATGGCATACATGTACACAAAAACGCAATGAAAGTTATAACACATTGGCATAATGATACAATGAATGCAATGAAACACGATTTGTAACAAATGAAATCATATAAATGAACTCAACGGGTGCTGCTTAGCACCAAGTCGGTCGAAAAATGAGTTGTATCCTTTTGTGTATGACCTTGACGAAAGGGCACGACCAATAATGCCGCAGAAACTCGTGCTCCCCTAGGAAGAAGAGCTCCTCAGAGAGGAGCGCGAGGATCTCGTCTCATTCTCGCCAGTATCGGACACAAAGCACGCCGGCGGCAACTGGAAGCTACGGCCTCACATCGGTTTCTCAAAAGGCTGAACAGCCCCGCAGCTATTAAAAGAGTCGAGAAGCGGCCACGCGAAAATCGGTCACGAAAGCTCGCACACCCTGTCCCCGAAAACCAGCATGAACCGCACGCCAAAAAAGGTGGGAGACCACACATTCAATCTCCACATGTCGATTGGTCTCTAGCATGACGCAATTGGGGAAAGTGGAAGTGCGAACCACCTGCCACCGCTGTAACCAGTCTCGCGAAGGGAGCAGGCCCCAGCCCCACCGCCAGACAAAGTCTCTGAGATGCCCTGGCAACACTGCTGCATTTATTGGTTTCCAAGCGCGGTTCATTATAGATTGACGATGCTGGGGCACCAAGGGCCGTAAAAGGGTGGTTATCGTGTCCACCACTTTAGAATCAGCCACCTTTACATCTAGGCACGTAGCTTCCAAACGTCGCTGAAATGCTAGTTGGGCTCGATACAAAGATTGCGATTCAGTATTGCGGACCTTGGTTAATTTGGCTATCCGGCACAAATACACGTAGTGATGGCCCCACATGGTAGCGAGCCAGTGTCTGTGTGGGCGTGCCATCATCGCTTAGTATTCGCTATCGAGTGCGGAGGCACAATGTAGAAGCCGTGACGGAAACGTCGGCGAATGCAAAACCGCCTTCATCTCGCGGTTGAGCTAACGCTGGGCGTGATAACAATTCTATGCCACCAGACCTAAAAAAATGAACTGATGCAGTTCTGCACTTTCCCGCAGACGTGGAGCGGTGATTTAACAGAATGGCAACGGTACCAAAATTTTTCTAGGTACATCGTTTGAGTTAAGTATCGGCGTTCCAAGAGGGGGAATTCGAAGTTGGTTGGTTGGTTGCGAAACTTTATTGAGGTCCTGCAAGGCGCGCGTCAGCGCGCAGCGGGCGACTCCCACGTCGGGACCGTTAGGCCAAGCCTATCGGCCGCTCCGCGGGCCTGCTGGACGGCCCAAAGTTGGTCGGCCAGGAGGGAGCTGCGTAGGGCCGCCTCCCACCTGACCGATGTTGTGTTGGGGTTAGTGTACATTGCCTTGCACTCCCAGAGCATGTGCGCCAGCGTGGATACATCCCCACATTCGGGGCAAGCGTCATTGGGGAACACGTCAGGATAAATAGCGTGAAGGGATCTCAGGTTAGGGTACCTGTCGGTCTGCAGTAGTCTGAGCGTAAGGGCCTGTGGCCTATTAAGATTTGGATGAGGGAGTGGATATAGTCTCCGCGCGAGGTAAAAATATTTTGTTATTTCGTTGTACGTGGCAGGTGCGTCCCTGTTTTCCGCAACCCCGTTGGCCCCGAATCGTTGCCCGGAACCCGCGCGGTCGGTAAGTGCGCGCGCGGCCTCGTGGGCAGACTCGTTGAGGTTGGGGGGAGCGCCTTGGACCTGTCCAACATGTGCAGGAAACCAAATCAGTACGTGGTGCTTGATGCCGTCGCGGCCACCACTTTGGAGCACGCGCAGGGCTTTCTTGGAGATTACACCGCGCTCGAAAGCGCGAATAGCTGACCTAGAGTCACTATAGATGACCTCCCTCTCACCTTCCAGGATGGCCAGGGCGATGGCCACTTGCTCGGCAACCGTCGGATCGTCAGTGTGAACCAATGCGCAGTTGGTGATTTGTTGTTTGGAGTCGACGACGACTGCGGAGAAGGCGCGGCTCCCACGGTACGCGGCCGCGTGGGGAATTCGAAGTGTCTGGCTTCTTTACGTCACTTTGAAAAGTTCGTACAACGGATGACCAGATGCTGTCCTGTACACCAAATGCAGTAAAAGTAACTCCTAGTATTGTAATGCTAGGAGACCACTATCAAGGCGACGTGATGCTGATACGACCGCTGGGGTTGCCAATGAAAAAATACTGGCTTTTAGAAAACTTAAACCTTGCACCAAAGGTAATGCCGAAATCATGGAAAGGTTCAAGAGCGTGCTGCATCGACTGTTCATTTTGTACATATAAAGTAATGTCATCTGCATATGCAGTGACCTTTACTTGAGTGTTACCGGGTAGTGGCAAGCTTCGAATCTGTGGGTGACGTTGAACGGCCCTTAATAAGTTATAAGGGCTCTAATGCAACGATAAATCACTGGGGAGGGGGAACACCCTTGACGGACCCCGCGCATGACTTCAAATGAGTGACTCTCACGGAAATCTATGTAAAGGGTACTTTCTGAATTAGTGTACATTGTGTGGATCAGGTCAATAAACTTATCCGGGAATCTGAATGCATGTAAAACATTTAGTATGTAGCCATGTTCTATGAAATCAGAAGCTTCCTCCTGATCTAAGGAAACCAACAGTCCTTGCGCAAATCGGCTAGTGGTGTATTGAAGGATGTCACGCGTTAACAATGTAGGGGTGTGTATTTCTCGGCCCAGAACAGTGGGGAGCGATTAATACTGCAACAGATGGACTGATTCGGCGCACCAAGATGTTGGCCCAGAGCTTGTAATCTACATTGAGAAGGGTAATAGGGCGCCAATCTTCTGGCCACGTGAACATTGGGTCTTTCTTGGGAACTAGTGTTATACGAGTTTTGTTGGAAGGGGTTGGAAGGATAATATCTCGGAAACACTTGCGAATGACGCGTGACATAATTGGACCAAAGATAGGCCATAACTGTACATAAAACTCTGCAGGGAGTCCGTCAGTCCCTGGGGTCGAAACCTTTTTCATTGCGTCTAATGCGCCCTTTATTTCGCCATCGGATGGCGGTGATAACAGGACGTCATGTGACATGTTGGAATCATGAGGTAAGTCTTTTAGCAGTGTATTCGAAGAAAAGGGTCCTAAGTAACTGACACTAGCAACAGATTGAGCTATTGACTGAAAGTGTTGAGGGAATGCCTGAAGGTCGCGCGTTCCCACAGCAGCTGCCGCGGTAGAGTTTATTGAGTGGGCAGGAGAGCCTGGTGGACGAAGCAGAGCTCTGCGTGCATACCTTAGCACCTCAGGGTGCACACACAGTGCACGTCTACAGTGCCAAGCTGCAGCCGAGAGCAAAGAAGCGCGCATAATACGTTAGTATCGTTCAGCGAGCTCCTCTTTCCATGTCCACATTGCAGGGGAAGGGCTGGGATCACGGTTGACAATGCGTATTTTCTGGATTAACAATGCCGCATCTTGGGACATATGGGTGCGAAGTCCCCTGCCTGATGCACTGCAATGATGGCGCCACTGTTCTTTGAGGCGATCCCAATCAGCTACATCGGCCCCAATGAGCGATGCGCGTAACGCTCGGGATAATTTCTCCGTAGCCTGAGAGTCCTGGAGGACGCGGCAATCGAGACGCCATGGTCTGTGAATCGCTGGCGTCCCCGCTGGCAGGCGGAGAGATAACATAACCGGCCGATGGTCGCTAATGTACACCGGTGTCGGTGGCAATGACATTACCCCGGTGTCGTGAACGTAGGTCATGAGACCGGGGGATGCGTACACGCGATCAATTCTGCTGCTCAACGGTGCTCGACGCCAAGTGTAGGCATAATTGCTACCATGTACACTTTCATGCATGTCAGTCAATGCCGATTGCTGCACTAGGCATTCGAGTTCTTTGGCACATCTGTTTGACCATCCGTGACCCGGACCTCGAACGTCTGCGTGTGAGCCTAAGTCACCATTGAAATCTCCTAAAAGTACCACATGTTGTTAACTTAAAAGGAACACATCAAGAGCTTGGAAGAACGAAGTAGAGTTCACGGGCACCGCTGTGGCATACTACACGCCAACAAATCTTATTCTTAACGAAAAAAAGGTGCACTCGAACGCCAGCACACGTCCGAAGGCATCGAAGGGAACATGATGGTCACATAAAAGACCTCGGTTAAAAAAAATGACTCCGACGCCAGTCGAACGCGTGTTGGCGTACGAAAAGAAACAATCAATATTGAATGCGCGCTTTATAACGAGTACATCAGAAAGCTAGAAAAATTTGTTTTTTGCACGAACAGCAAATCACAGTGCACTGAAAGCGCGAAAGCCAATAAATACCTCAGCATGTTTTCATGGGCGAAGCTTCTTAAAGCAGCACCCGTTTGTCCCTCGTCGTAGTACGTAATATGTCTCACGCTTTGACCTGCAAGTTGGTGCCAGTGGGATATTTCTCATTTGCGTTGTTCTACAATAAAAAATTCGCAGTGCGCACGTTAACTAAAAGACGAATTCTCCTATCTCTCATTCCCCATTAGCAGCCTTTGGCATGACAAGAAAGGGTTGCGACGTTATACTTGCTGGGCCTAACCTCCTTGCTTTTAGAGAGGTTTAGCGAGTGTTGGGCCACAGTGCCATCAATACAGTGAACTAGTATATACTATGAACTCGAGGTGGTTAAAGGTGGGAAGTAGACACGAAGCGCAAGCTGTAAGAAAGTGTGCGTGTGCCACCTCTCGTTTAGTCCTTGGAATGTCCGCTGGATGGCGGTGCTTCTATATGCGGAATATATGATGAAAAGATGCGAGATGGTGGTAGTTGGAGTGTCGACTAGATTGACGAATGGACACACGGACAGATGCATGGACGGACGCATGGATGGCTGCAAGGACGAATGGACGCATGAACGAACGCAGGAGCGGATGCATGGACCAACGCAGGGACGGACGCACGAACAGACGCATGCACGGACGGGCGAATGAACGCACGGACGGTCACACAGACAGACGCATCAGCGGGCGGAAGCAAGAACGAATGGACGGACGGATGCTTCGCCCCACTCTCCATCATTCACCCCGTGGATATGCTGCCACTTTAGGGGCGAAGCTCCTTATGCATGCACGGACGGTCACACAGACAGACGCATCAGCGGGCGGAAGCAAGAACGAATGGACGGACGGATGCTTCGCCTCACTCTCCATCATTCACCCCGTGGATATGCTGCCATTTTAGGGGCGAAGCTCCTTATAGCGGCACCTGTTCGTCCCGCGTAGTACGTAACGAGTCTTACGCTTTGAACTGCAAACATTTTGACCTCAAGGTGGTGCCGGTGAGAGATTCCTTCTGTGCGTTGTTGAACAACAAAAAATAGTGCTCAATGTACATGCCAATAGCTGATAATGGGGTATGAGAGACAGGAGCATTCGGCTTTTAGTTAACGTGCACGCTGCGATCCCCATTAGCAGCCATTGCATGTACATTGAGCACTATCTGAAGGGAAAGGGTTGCTACGTTATACCCGCTGGGTGTAACCACCTTAGTTTTAGAAAGGTTTAGTGAGCATTGAGCCGCAGCGCCATGAATACAATGAACTAGTATATACCATGAATGAACTCGAGGTAGTTAAAGGTGGGAAGTAGGTACGAAGTGCAAGCCGTAAGAAAGTAAAAGCCGAATTTTCCTGTCTCTCATTTCCCATGCAGCCATTGGCATGTACATTGAGCTCTATCTGCCAGGAAAAGGTTGCTACGTTATACTCGCTGGGCATAACCTCCTTGGTTTTAGAAAGGTTTAGCGAGTGTTGGGCCGCAGCGCCATGAATACAGTGAACTAATGTATACCATGAACTCGAGGTGGTTAAAGGTGGGAAGTAGACCCGAAGCGCAAGCCGTAAGAAAAAGTGCGTGTGCCACCTCTCGTTTAGTCCTTGGAATGTCCACTGAATGGCGGTGCTTCTATATGGGGAATATATGATAAAAAAAATGCGAGATGGTGGTACTTGCAGTGTTGAATAGATCGACGAACGGACACACAGACAGATGCATGAATGGACGCATGAACGGACGCAGGGGCGGATGCATGGACGAACGCAGGAACGGACGCACGCACGGACGGGCGGATGGACGCATGGAACGGACGAATGCTTCGCCCCACTCTCCATCATTCACTCCGTGGATATGCTGCCAACTTTTTGTGGATTGCGGAAACGTTGAACGTTAATGTAATAACTTTTGAAGCAAGAGCCATGGGGAAAATTAAGACGTAATATAGGATCACGCAAATGCAGGGGTACCTTTAGCACGGGCGGGAGCGGTTGCCCCGCGAGCGGCTTTGTCATTTTTTGCGACCAGGCGTTCTACCGGAGGCTCGATGCTTCCGGGACTACGTTGAAGTCCGGAGACTACTGTCTCTGGTGGAGGCTTCTGAGTCACTAGTCGTTATCCGGTGGCGTCTGGCGTTCGGGTTCTTGAGCAAGGATGGCACAAAGACGTCTACACCGTTTTCGCTTATATCACTGGGGCTGGTGTCTTCGTCAATTTGTAGGGGCGCCTCACTCGTGGTGCTGTTGGAGTCCTCGTAGATGCAGGTGTCGTCGTCTTGAGATGTAGTCTTCTCGATGACACCTGAACATGATGTCGACTGAGCAGCCACACGAGGAGCGTCAGATGCAATATTTCCATCTGAGACGCCTTCCTCACGAGGTGCCTTGACAGACGAGGGCTTGGCCTGCGATTCCTCAGAAATGGCCACAGGACGCGGGCAAATTGAGTTTTCAAAACCTGGAGTAATTACCAGGTTCATAATCGTTGGGGACGCAGTGGGCGCCTGGTGCAGCGTCACGATTGGCGGACCTTGGTCGTGGTCGGTTGCCGCGGCTCGCGTTGACGAACCGTCGCACCTGGTCTTAGATGGCATTCCTGGCTGAAGTGGAGGGAAATCCTTGGACGCCGTCTCGGAATACTATGGCCTCATGGTGCAGGCGACGGTGGCATGCCCCCACAACGGCGACACGGCAGCGATTAGCCTTTCCCGGCGTGGCCATAAACACCGCACCTTCCACAAAACGAAGCTGTGCAGTTCTTGCGGATGTGCCCACTGCCTCCATATCCATGGCACACTCTCTGGATTCTTTATTGTCACAGGTCACTCGATGTTAAGACGATCGAGACCAGGGACTGCTTCGAACGAATACGGTTTATTCGCTCTTCATTGGATGTCCATTTTCTCAAATTCATCGCTGCCTCTATGAACACTTCCTTCGCCTCTTTGTACAACTTGACTGCTTCATCAAACGTTGCTGCTCCCAGAATGACATCGTCCACGTAGATCCCTTTTTGCAGTGCCCTTGTATCAGGAAACCATTCTTCCACTTGTTTCAAATGGTGTTTAATGTAGCTGCCAGTATTAACGTGCTCAATGTTGTTCCAAACGTTACTCTTGCCATGTGCCATGTTTGCCATGTGCCATGTTTGCACTTCATTCATTAACCTTCCCTCAGCGTCATGCTTCTACCAAAGAAATCTCATTACATGTCTATCCTCTTCGTGTATAGAGATTTGTAGAAATGCCTTTTCAACATCTCCTACTAATGCTACATTTCTTTTCGGAAATTAATGAGCAGTGATAGCATGTCCTCATTCAAATTGGGTCCTGCCTCTAGGTGATCGTTTAAAGACATGCTTTTTCGAACATGTGATGAGGCGTCAAACACTACTCGAACCTTTGTTGTGGCTCGGTCCTCCCTAATGATCGCATGATGTGGCATGTAGTAGCAAAGTGCATTTGGCTGTTCTGATGGCTCTAGGACCTCCTCTGCGACTCCTAATGCCATATACTCTGATATAGCTTTGTCATGGCGATACAGCATGTCTTTATTTCTTTGCAGCCTTCTAGTCAGTTGCTGTAGTCTATTTATTGCATTTTCCTTGTTGCTTTCCAAGTTTACGTCCTGTTTCCATGGCAAGCTGACTTGATAGCGACCGTTTTGTTGTACAATCTTGCGTTCGAATTCTTCGACCATTTCCTGTGTTATCTAAACTATTTCTTGTGATCCCCATTGACTCCAGGCTACGAAACTTCCTGTAGCTCTTGCTGGAGTTCTGTCTCCGCAGCTTCAACTTTCAGAACCATGACTGCTTGATTATGTGTTAGTATTTTTCTTGCTTTGCTCTGACGGCCCTTGCAGTACCCATCTCAGTATAGTTTCTACAGCCATCAGTCTGTCCTCAATTTGCGAGTTCTACCAGTAAAGAATTCCCAATAGTAGTCTGAGCCACCTGCATCTTTAGCTGCAGCCACTTGCATCTTTAGCTGTTTCCTTTTCTCGCTGAGTTTCTGACTTGGAGAGGGTATACAACTGTGCGAGATAATGTCGACTTGTAACGCTTCAATCACTGTTGTCGTTCTTGTTCCTCGTGACCCTACAGTCACTTGCCCCACGTTCACTAGTTTGACCTTTTCATCTCATCCAAATGAACTAATCGTCAGCGTTTCTTGTCGCAACACCTTCGCACCTATATCTTTCGCTAATTCCGCTTCAATGAATGAACGTTGTCTTCCGCTGTCTAATAGCAAACGGCAATGTCAGCCACATGTTTCTCCTTCTACGCATGCTACAGCCGTCTGGAAAAGCACAAACTTATGCTTGATATTTTCGGTTGCATGTAGCGTAGACTTCGTCGCTTCGGCCTGCGCTGTTGAGACTAGCTCTGCCCTTGTTTTCTGCATCACAGTTCTACACACTGACGTGGCATGTCATCCCTTGCATTGCTCGCATTTTATTTAGGCCTCGCGAATGCGTGCAGTGTGGTTTGGTCACGTGCAACGTGCATCTGAAGCATGCTCTATTTTCGGTAAGCATAGCTTTCCTTTTATCCGCTGGAATGCTCCGACGACAGTTTTTGGTTGCGTGGGTTTTCTGCTTGCAGAATAAGCATATTCTGTCCGCTGAGCTATAGCGGCTTGAAGTTGTTCGCATATGTCGGCCGTTATTTCTTGGTTTTGTAGTTATCCTTTCTTGTTCACGTTGTGTTTCTTCACGAAAAGCCGCTTGATCTCTTAAGAATAACATACGCCTGTCCAGGTTTTCCTCGCTCGCTTTTCCCGTTGCGTTGCTTTGCTCACCGTTCTCTGAAGCTGAGCTATTTCTCATAGCCGCTTTTGACTTAAACTGCATTGGTAATTCTGGTGGAATTGCTCTCTTTAATTCCGGTAACAACATCGACGCATAGCTCTCGGTTTCCACTTTTAGAAACTTGAGGGCCAATATATTAACTTGCACTTTCTGTACCAGTCTATTTAAGTCATCGGTATCTTGAGCACACCTCACTTTCTCCAAACCCAAGAGCTCATTCATGTGCATCTCAATGGAATGTTCGCGATTGCCGAACGTTTCTAGCAGTATTTTCATTGCGTCGTTATAGTTTTCCTCTGCCGAGTACTGAAGTCCTTTAAAAGCAGCCGCCGCTTTTCCGGTTAGCGATGCTAACAAGTAATTGAACTTCTGTCCCTTGCTCATGTTCGGTCTCAGGTGAACTGCCAACTCGTACTGAGTCCAAAAGCAGTTCCACTCCAAATATTTTCCCCAAAACTTTACCATTTCAAGTTTTGGTAGCTTAACTAGTTCCGTTGCTTCTGATACTGTACTTAAAGGCGTCACCTGCCTTGTCCTATCGTTTGAATCCGATTGCGCAGGCTGTAGAAGTCTGAATTCTATTGCAGACTAGGTCGTCGTTCATTTCATGTCGTACTCTATGACCCTTTCGAATTCAGCTTCGGCGTCGCCTTCTGTGAGAAACTTTTCCATTAGCTCGTTCGCGCTCTTGAGATGTCACTTATTCCTTTAATCTGCGCCTGCGTTCTAAGCAGCTGTTCCCGGTTAGCTCCGTCAATAATTTGCTGCTCGGCTGCGCTAATCAGTCGCGTGATCTGGGAGCGAAGCGCTTTCCTTTTCTTCGTTATCATTTCCTTGCTCATATTTAGGCAGTTAACAATGACTCCTTACTTGTCAACCGTTCGTTCTGATGCTCTTACTGTCCACCGTGGTCTCGTCACTCGATCCAGGTTGATCCTCTGCCCCTCCACCGTTTTCTTTTATGCTGCTTCGTGGCAGGTTGACCTTTCTTGCCAGCGAGGAGGTAGTATCCTGTTTCATGGCACCATTATTAAGACGATCGAGACCAGGGACTGCTTCGAACGAATACGGTTTATTAGAAGAAGTGAAATAGCACGCGCTTGCTCAAGGCAGCAGTCTTCTTTCTTCTTCTGGCGTTTGATGAGGATATTTTATGCTCGATGGCCTGCGACCATGAAGTAGTTGGGCACTGGTGACGATGCCTTCATTTCCATGCGGACGTATCGCGTCCCAGTGGTCACGGTTGGGCGCGATCCCATGAGTCCTCTGGTGATATGCCACACCTTTCCGTAGGGGGACAGTACTTGTGCGAGGACTTCGCTGGGGACGCGGAACGGCAGGATCAAGACAGTTACCTAGGTGACTTGGGGACCTAGGGGTACGATGGCGACGCGCTCTTCTCAGATGGTGAGGTGGGACGCGTCCACGACTTGCGCCAGGGTGGCTTCGCTGTTCATAGTGACTTGAATAATTCTGGCCTCCGAAGTGTTGGACACAGTAAACATCTTGGATTCCAACTATTGAAGACGTCGCGTCAACGACGTCTTCAGGACTTGCTCCCTCAGGGACGACGACATCGAAGCCTAATACCTTCTTCGGTAGCTAGCTTGCTATGATGGGCACCCACCAGCCTAAGGACGCCCTGAAACTTGCTGCTTGTGTGTTTAGAAAAAGTGGTTAACGATTTAGAGTACTTGGTACTCTACTATGGGAAAGCATAGAGCCGTCCCGAGCAATCCTCTTGATTCGTATTGATGACTTACCTTTATTCTACATAGCAATGACACGAAATAGGGGAGTTCACACATCACCATATTAACGACTGCCCTTAGCGCAATTAAGTTACACAAATTTCAACCACGCAAAATTACCTACCTGGATCTCTTTAAATCTTAGAAATATATTTTACACTTGCACTTTATAGCAACATATAAATAAAGAGACGATGTTCCACGACCAATAAGACGTAATTAATTATTGGCTTTGGCGCTCACCACGGGGGGTTGTACACGGCTGCAGTCGTCCACCAATATGTCGTGGTGAATGGCCTCACATTCAAAGCACAGGACATAACATATGCAGAGGAAGTCGCCATCGCACTAGCTGCCGCCGACCTAGACTCGCGCGTCATCATTACAGACTCGAGAAGGGCGTGCCGAAATATTCAACGCGGGTATGTTCCACACGTGCTGTACCGCATCTTACAAAACAGCGAATACGTCGGGGCCCCCTCGTTCCGATGGATCACATGGGCTCCAGCTCACATGGGCCTCGAAGGCAATGAAATGACTGACGCCACCGCCCACGCGCTCACTCTCGGGGTAACACCTTCAGACCCTTCTGAAATGGATCTCGAACCCAATCCCTCGTTAACATTTCGAAAAATTACTGAATTTTATCGATTGCGCCATTCAATTTATTCTAAACCTTTCAAGGGCCTTACAAAGGCGATGGAACGTTTACTCCTCCGCCTTTACACCAAAACACTGCTGTGCCCGGCAGTTTTTGAATATCTCGATCCTCCCTGTACAGGAAAATGCCCGCACTGTGCGGAGAAGTCTTCGGACATCTTCCACATGGTGTGGGCATGCCAGTCAACCCCTCGCCTCACCCCAAAACCGAAGCCCACCCGGGAGAACTGGGAGGTGGTCCTGCTCGGCTGCTCTGACCTGGCGAGCCAGAAGGCCCTGGTAAACCGAGCCCGAGTAGCGTTGGACGCCAATGGGCTTCTGCAATGAAAAGCCCACGTAGTGTTTGTGAGAGGTGGCAAACACCGGACCACCTCCCACATACTCCCTGTATATAAATAGAATAAAGTTTTTTCTCTCTCTCTACCAGTTTAGTAATTTCAATCATTTGGCGCAAATACTGTTCGACGCGTGTCTTTATGTTGCAAGCTTCTTTGAGAAGCTTCAAGAGTACGCAACTTTTCCTGCAAAAAGAGTCAACAATACTAGTTTGAACAGGTTTGTTTCGTCGTGAACTGCGGCTTCCTGCTTTATCATTTGCCCAGAGTTTAGACTGCAAGCTCCAGTAGTGAACCTTGCTGGGCAAGGTTGGTAAGCTATAGAATGGTAGGAACAGCGCGAACGTAAATCGCTCGCCGAAGAAGGGACACATACGGTGACATGAGCGCTCACTAACTACTGTATGTTTGAATGAAGAAGGGGGGGGGGGGAGGATCGAACACGTTACTTCAAACTCTGTTTCATTAGAATGTTCAGATACCATCGAAAGCAATTTCGAAAAGATAGCTGAGTTGTCACAAGAAAGAAAAGCTATGGCAAAGAAGCTTTGCAAACGGTTGGGGCTGGAGCGCTAGCAATCTATAATGTCTAGATCAGCATGAACTCTGCTAAAACATGTTGTTTTCTGCGAAAACACGTAACAGTGCCCACTTTGCGTTATCGTTTCAGAGAGAGATATTGGGCGGAAACGTTTGGTTCGATTCTCGCGAGAGAAACTAGCATCGCTAAAATTATATGACTTATGCGTCATGAATAATTTTTCTATGGTTGTTGACTACCTGTGCTTGTAAATTATTGCGAAAGTGCTTGCATTTTCTATAGATATCGAAGATCTTTGCTATTCCATGGCCACTAGATAAAAAATTAAATAATGTTGTTTTTCATCCAGCGGCCGTAGCTATGTTCTGTCTCAAAATAAGTTGTTGCGATGTGAGCAACAGGCTATTGACGCTTTTGGTGATTGATTAATTGATATGTGGGGCTTAACGTCCCAAAACCACCCCATGATTATGAGAGATGCCGTAGTGGAGGGCTCCAGAAATTTCGACCACCTGGGGTTCTTCAACGTGCACTCAAATCTGAGCACACGGGCCTACAACATTTCCGCCTCCATCGGAAATGCAGCCGCCGCAGCCGGCATTCAAACCCGCGACCTGCGGGTCAGCAGCCGAGTACCTTAGCCACTAGACGACCGCGGCGGGGCATCTTTTGGTGATGTTTCCTTTCGGAATACATCCGGAATAAGCGTAAGCGGGTCTTTTGAATCACTTGATGTGCACATGCGCTCCTCATTTGCTACCGGGAATAATGGATTTTCTCTGCTGAAGCGCGGAACATGTATTGGTTACTTCAAAGTCCTGTGTGACTTTAATAGACTCGATGACCGGCCAATTAATGAAGCAAAGATCTTAGGAGCCTGGTCACGCAGCACATCAGCACAGAAAGCCACACGAGCCCTCCTGAGATACTTGTCAGCAACTTATTGAGGGACCGCATGTGAAACTTGGCATTGTGTGTGTAATGTGAGATGTGTCTATCCTTCTCTCTCTCTTTTACTCCCCTCTCCTCCTCCCCATGTGTAGGGTAGCAAACTGGACGCATAGTCTAGTTAACCTCCCTATCTTTCCTACATTCCTTCTCTCTCTCTCTCAAAGGCCCTGCACTTCTCAATATTTCCCTTACCCAGCGTGATAGGGATATGGATAAGCGTTTAAAACACACTAGCGAGGAGACAACAAAAATCTTCAGATTTGTGGGCAATATCTTCATTATCATCCACAGTGCTATAGCAACATTTTATGCAAGTCCTGGTGACTTCTTGACAGTTTTTAGTAACATTTAGGCCCATTCTCAGCAGTGCATGAATTTCCCGACAAGGACTCTAGAAAATACCTAGAACCGCGACTGAGGTTCCAAGTCAATCACACTTGTTGGGGTTCTGAAAGTGGTGAGAGAAAAGGCCGTCTGTCAGCGATGTCGGCATATTGCAGTCTAGCATTATACAGTACAACTTATCTCGTGCGCTAAAGAACTTATGCGTGTACATAATGAAAGAATGCCCCACTTCACACATAAAAAGACTGTCAGATTCAGGGTATTCGGAGTCATTCGTGAAAGCATGCTCCTAAATGTGAAAATGGAACGGCGATCAGACAAGCACGAGCAGCGAAGATACAGCAGGATTGCAAAGGGACACCCGTATTCCCTTACACTCAGACAGCCTCGTATCATTTGAAGAAAATTGGGAAGCGGACATGGTTGAATGTGGTGTTTCTAGCGCCCGCGAGATTATCCGTGCTTTAAAAAAAATGAGTGCCAGAACTTGGAAATAAAGCGATCGACCACGTGAGAAAGTTATAAAATAAAGCGTTAAAAATATTTTTAAAAAAGTTAAAAATAAAGTGTAAAATAAAACGATCGACCACGTGAGAAAGTTCGTCATTTGTGAAGAAAGTGTGATTTATCGCGTTCCTTTATCTTGTGACCACGGGTCTGATGGGCAAACAGGAAGATGTGCGAGCCGCAGGTAAGGGAACACTACTACAATGTTAATGACTGTAAACAGGCACACCTCCGCATGCATTGTCGACAATGACGATCTGCATTGGTGTCACAAGGTTGATCCGGGTTATGCGAGCCCTTGTTCGAACGGAGTGGAGTTATGAGCCGGCACAAGGACACACAGGTCAGCGAAAATATTGAGGCTGTAAACATTGCACACACGGGGAACATGTGGGTGAGTGTGACCTCTCTGGCATTATCAAGCTAAGAGCTTGCTCAGATCCCCGGCAATAAGCATAGGGTTGAGATCCTTTATGAATATCGCCGATTCTCCTCTTTTTTGCAGTTTCTTGCTGATGGTTGATGCATATTTATGCGTGCAAAACGCAGGAAATAAACAGTCGCATAGTCAGTGCTCGTAACATTGTATGTGTCCCTTCGTGGTCCCCTGCTTTACACACACTTTTAGTAACGGCGAGCCCAACCTCAAGAGCGCGCACTTTTGACTCACACTAGAGGGCAATCCTTGCTTCGCCTTTGGCGGCGTTACGTTACGACGGTTACCACTCCAGCACGCATTTATGAACCTCCTTATTCAAAAAGTATAACAGGAGATCACGCATTTGCATACCTCTTTATTCAAAGCAAAGGAGACGATATAAAATACAAAGAGCAGACATCACCTACTTAACGTTATCTTACACTCAACGTGAAATCTACATTTTAGCACAAGCGACACAAATTTCACACAAATTTCAACCTCGCAAAATGACCTAGTTTCATTGCTTGAACATGGAAAATTTGTTGTAGAGTTTAGTTTTGAGCGACATATAGTTACAAGAAGTTTTTTCGCACCTAATGCGAGATAAGTTTTCAGTGGTACAAGTTCCACACATGCTTACGAACACGGTGAAGGATAGTCAGCTCGCAAGAAAATAGCACCTGGCGGCCGCGATTTCTCTCAGCGTACCGTCAGCTGTTTCACTGTGCCGAAACATTAGTTTGCGCCAGCGACGAGAGATGGCGACCTTTAGCCGTCGTAAGTGGATTTCGCAGGCTACCATAGTTGTGACTCACGGCCAGGCTTTTCGGTACGTAAAATCTTGTGCAGATGGCGCTAGCGTCCTCTTAAGGTGCTCCTCAGCTCCCAAAAGGCGCGCTTTAT